>NC_069504.1:48933829-49233829 GCF_027579735.1 Bombina bombina | reverse complement strand
CAGGCCTTGGGAGCCGCTATATGTGCGACTGGGCTCTGTGAAGAAGAGGAGTTGGTTAGCGCTGCTCTCCAGAGCGCTAAAGGTAAGTATTTAACCCCTTAAAGTTAATGTAAAGAAAAATATGAATGGATCAGAATGACATACAATAGAACGTTTGTCCTATAATTTAAGTGAACACGGTTATGCTGCCATTAGTCACAATGAGAAGGCTGAGGTTCTTTTAACTGATGTTTAATGCACAGATATCAAGTTCTTAGATCGACATTTACATCAACACCGTAGAACTAATGAAGAGAACAAATATGAAGGGGTTTGTATCTTGAAGATTCTTAGTCAGATGACTTAATTTACATAGAAAAAAATACTTAAACCTTAAAGACAACACTGTTCAATCTCCTTTCATTTGCAATAAAACAGGAAGAGGCTGAAATAATGCATGATGGGAGTAAAAAATGAACAATTAAGCACACATGCGCCATCTCGAGGAAATAAACATTATAGACACAGAAGCTTTGTGAATGCGAGTACAACGGTAATGTGTGTTGAAAGGAAACGCAGCACTGAAAGCAAAAATCAAGTGAGAGTTTGGATATTTAGCATAGAAATGCTTGAATATTTCCTTGTACAGTAGATGAATGTTTGTATTTTATTTAATCATATTTGCTATATGTGTTTGTATATATGTGAAAATAAATATGTAAAATTGCTCTTATGCTTCACTTATATGTTATTGCTGTTGCAGGGTACGCAGAGGAAAAATGAGTGCAATAAACACTGTGTGCCGCTGTCTTGGTTATTGTTTTAGTCCAATTGCTTACAATTTAGATTGGCAACAAAGCAAAAGGGGAACATTCGAAGGACATTTTTATGCAAATTAACCAAATGTAACAAATCTACTTTTTTTTAAAATTATTATTTCTTTAAGTCTTTTAGAGGACTGAGATTCCATAATTTGAAATTAGGGAATTGATTATTTGGAATGACTTCACTTACCCTTCTAATTTACAGCTGATCAGTTTGGTAATTGTAATCACCTATGCCAACTTGATACTAGGAACAAAGTGAAAAATAAACTTTTAAATGACCCTATCTCCCTACCAAAAACAAAGATTAGCATTATATCCCATTCTGAAAAGTGGGGTGCCCAATCTTTCAAATAAGGTGTTGCCTGCTCAGATGGCTATGAGGTGATTACAGTAGCTACATGATAAAACCAAATTAAAAGAAAAAGAGAGCATGTTTTATATAAAATCATTGCTAAAGCATGACTTAGGTTGCACCAAAGCTTAACGGGACAGTCAAGTCAGAATGAAACTTTCATGATTAAGATAGGGCATGCAATTCTAAACATTTTTTAATTGACTTTTATAATGAAATTAGCTTTGTTCTCTTGGGGGCCAAATTATCAAGGGCCGAACAGCCCCTGTTTCCGCGTGAGCCTTCAGGCTCACCGGAAACAGCAGTTAAGAAGCAGCAGTCTTAAGACCGCTGTTCCTTAACTGGTCCACCTGCTCTGAGCAGTGGACAGCAATCAACCCAATTAAATACTATTGGGTTGATTGACACCCCCTGCTAGCGGCCGATTGGCCGCAAATCTGCAGGGGCGGCATTGCACAAGCAGTTCACAAGAACTGCTTGTGCAATGATAAATGCCGACAGCATATGTTGTCGGCATTAAGCGATGTCTGTCGGACATGATCCGCTGAGCAGCGAGTGCATTTTGACAGTTTTTCACAGCTAGACAACACTAGATCATGTGTGCCATATAGATACTCGCGCCCATGGATTTATATATGAGTTAGCACTAATTGGCTCAAATGCAAGTCTGTCAAAAGAATTGAGATAAGGGGGCAGTCTGCAGGGGCTTAGATACAAGGTTATCACAGAGGTAAAGAGTGTATTAATGTTACTGTGTTGGTTATGCAAAACTGGGGAATGGTTAATAAAGGGATTATCTATCTTTTTAAAAAAAAAAAAATTCCGGGGGGCGGAGCCTAGCCACCGATAGAGATTGCTGCCTTTTGTTAGTGCTCTGTGGTCCCTGTATTATCTTGCTTAAATTCTGAATGATTAGATAGTCCAAAATAGTTTAGAAAGGTACTTGGGAAGGGACCTAAACTCCATAGCGAAACATCTGCAAACTAGAACCTCACTGCTGATCGTGAAGCTACAAAGTCAGTGAGAGGAGACCGCCATCCCTGTGGCGCTACATTCATACCCGGCTAACAGTAATTCAGCTGAGCACATTGACGCAGCCTGTCTACATAAACTCCCCAGCTCCTGACCACACAGCGGAGGTCGAACTGAACATACCTGCTGTGCCGTGAATCTTTCCCAGAGAGCCGTGAACGGCCTAGGAGCTAACGGGCCGCACCCACGTGGCCAGACTGAAACGTCAGAAGAGAAGGCCTCAAGACAGGGGATTTCGTTTGGGCGCAATTGATCTGAGGCGACCGGACTTGCTGGATTAAGCAGTAGCGGACTAGGCGACTACCGAACGTCACAATCTGGTGTCCGAAGATCCTCCTCAGACTGATGAGTGATAAGCCTTATGGCTGATGGGGGCAACTGACACATAGGCTGAGCCGGCATTAACACTGCAAATAAACACAGTTTGCCTGATTCAGTGCAGGGCAAGGAGCAGCTGATTAAAGGGGAATAGAAGGAAAACCGCACCAAAATAAAAAGTTAAGTAAAATATTTTGTCTCAACTTCCCTACAGCAACTATTAGTGAACAGGAAAAAGTTTACCTGTGTGCACGGGTGCACTATACATATTTGCATAGAACTGACTTTCACTCTTTGAATATGACCAGCAAAAGGAACATAAAACCCCACAAAGGAGCACATTCCTCTGTCATGGAGAACTATTTAATCTCAGTTGACCCTAATGTACCCCCTAACAAGGCCATGCATGAAAATGTAGGACAGCATAACACAACCCAGTCAACTGAACAAGCACAGGACTCACAAACGCATGGATACCTTACAAAGAATGATATCTCTCATCTCTCCTCCAAGGAGGATATAAAGAATGCCATGCAAGATTTTAAGAATATGTTTGGGGAGCTCAGGAGAGACATTGGGGCTGTTAGCAGGCGTGTCACTCAAGTCGAGAAGAAAAAAAAAAAACTCAGCTCAGATATGCAACAGCAAGCTAGCTTCCTACAGGCCCAGGAGGGCACAGTACAATGCCTCATGGATCGGATAGAGGATCTCGAGAACAGGAGCAGGAGGAGCAACCTTCGGTTGCGTGGTGTTCCTGAGGCTGTGGATCCTCCTGCCCTGCAACAATACATTCAAGAATTTATCAGATATTTGAAAAATAATGTGGATGCACAGGAGGTACACATAGAAAGAGCACACAGGGCGCTACGCCCTAAACCACCAAATAGAGCTCCACCGAGAGACGTCATAATGAAGTTCCTTTCCTTCAAGGAAAAAGAAGAAGTTCTCAAACTGGCAAGGGCCAAACACCCACTTATATTCAGGGGAGCGGAGATTCAGGTGTTCTCAGATCTATGCCCTACAACACTACAAAAAAGAAGGGATTTGAGGCATATCACTTCAGCGTTAAGGGATAAAAGGATTCCCTACAGATGGGGTTTCCCCACAAGTCTTATAGCTACCAAAAACAATGTTACACACACCCTTAAATTTCCAGAGGACATTCCAAGTTTTGCTCAGGCCTTAGACCTGGACATCAGGCCACCAAGGGATGCTGATGCAGCCCCCCAAGGGAGCCCCAACATGAATCAGGAAGAAGCTCAACAGCCAAGAAACTAAAACTGAGACTTTCCCTTCCCACTGGTGCCTCTAACAGGGGCCGGGTGTCCTCAACTCCCCGCCACGTAAAGATCCTTGTTTACTGCCCCCAACAGAACAATCTCTCTTTGTAGGGGTCTGAATCCTGGACTTTTCGCATGGAACCCTAAGGTCGTATATGTAATGGTTCTGACTGCATTGTGTTGATTCTATAAATATTGATCTTGTAGAATGATTTGCACTTCTCTGTAGCCCAGATCTATGTAATTGACAGTATCACATAGCAAACTAAAGGGTTACAAATATGCCCATACACAGCCTCACTCCTTCTGGTGGATTGCTTAGCGATAGGTTAAGTCAGAGACATAAGGTAACTACTAAGCAGGCACCTTGCCTATTCACATATTAGATACCAATGTAGTTAGCAAAGTTTGTTTTACTCCTATCCGCATGTATTGCCTCTGAGTGTCTTAGCCATCACAGGTATGTCACAATTCAAATCCCACACTTCACAGTTCAGTCTAAGGCTGATAGTTATGTTGATGTGCACACTTAGCAAACTCTAAATTCAACCGCTCAGGGTCTCACTCACATTCACCAGCGCTGGGGAACTCGGTCCTGGGGGAGTCAAATCACCGCTTGCTGCAGGTATCCGGCCGTGCCGCTTTCTCCCCTCCTCGAGTTTCTCGCTGTCTGTGGTCCGTTGGTTTGCGTGTGCCCGTCCGGAGCGTGTGACGTCACCTTCCTGTTGACGCTCCGTGTTTCCTCTGTGGTGGCCCCGGGTGTATGTAGGTATGACCACACGGGAGGTCAGATCAAGAATACAGGAACACGTCAATAACATAAAACAAGGCACACTCACAACACCACTAATTACACACTTCTGCCAACTGCATGACAAAAGTCCAAAAACTCTCAATTGGACCATTGCAAAACACATCCTACCCCCAAACAGGGGTGGAGATAGGTTGACCCTTTTGGCAAGAGAAGAAGTCTATTGTATTCTGAAATTAGACACAAGATGGCCCTCAGGACTCAATATCGAATTTGATTTAATCAACTTTTGGAAATAAAATCGTTGAAAATTAAGTTAGAGTTAAACAGTGTGATCGATAGTGACAGCAGTGTCACAATTATCAGCATTGACATTAACATTTATATTGGTTTTGATATTGATGTCAACATTGACAATCATCCACTATCACCACTGTTGGGGTTTTGTTCACTTGTACATACCCTTAGTGGGGTTTCCCACTAACCTTAAGGACACAAATTCATTAATAATTAGCCTTGATACTTCAATAAAATCAATAATTATGTGGAAAGACATTTACACTGTGGAAAGACATTTACACTGTGAGTTTTGCTCAAGATCAATTAACAATACAGATCCATAATAATAGTAAAAAAATTAAGCTCTATATTTGATACAGCCATTGATCAAAGTCACTTAGCTAAATATAGGCTAGTGTGTAATATTTATCTTGAGCTTCAGAAGGTTCTCAAAATAAGTGTCATTTTCAAAATAAGTGTCATTACAATTGAAATATGATTATATTATGACATACCTGTTCAAACACTAAATCATTCTCAATACACACCCTATTAACACTAGAACGAATAGTGAACAACTTTTATGCAACATCTAACATGTAACTATTAGCAAGTTTCCAACAATGCAATTAAATAAATAATAAATTAATACATTGAATCAAGCTATTTTTAAGGTGAAAAACATACCAGCCTGTCTTTTGAGAACAGACAAAATAGCAACCCATACACGTTAGTAACAAGAATATTTTGGTCAAAGTCAGTCAAAAAGTATACATATAATTTAAAACTAAATTAATTAAGGAGAGCACTGACCATTTAGCAGTTTTCCTCTTGACACAATCTACCTAACCTCTTTTAGTAATTTAACTATCTTTTTCCTTAGTAACACATATCAGAAGTAGTCAGACTAGTGTACATGCAAATGCTTTTGTTTTCTATTTTTGTTTAATGCATATCAATGTTTTGTGGCTTTAAAAGGGTGTGTTTTGTTTTACCCAATGGGAGGCAATCTTTGCCTTTTTAAACTCAGAGCAGTGGTCACTAAACATGCTATGACTACGGCGGACAAGGCCGAAACGCGTCAGCAGCTGTGACCACTAACCTGAGCTGCAGCTTTGAAAAACACTGTAACACAAGAGCTGTTGCTTTTTGTTTTAACCAGTAAAGCCTTTGGATTTATTTTCAAGTTACCGGGACTCCTGATTCCTTCTTTTCATACCAATGTAGTTAGGACTCACACACAAGACAGACGTCACTACAAGCACTAGCTCCCATCTTAGCTAGCTCCAGATAGTGCACACTGCCCCCTTAGAAACCGCTCACTCTAATGTTTAACTAATGGCATCTAGGGCATGACACAAAAGCTGGATAGAACAAAAAGGATGCATCAGCACACTGTATGGGGAGACACGCAGATATTGTGGTGGGGGGGGGGGTGTCCTGGTCAAAGCATTCTTATAATGATACAGAGGAGGCACGGTGCAGAGTACGTTCTTTATATTTATATGTCATTCCAAGTTACAATGTTAATGTTTAATGTTTATGTTTCAAACAAGAAATACAGGGACAACTACCCCTGACTAGTTAAGTAGTTGATACAGTTACTACCTTAAGAAATACGGAACTAATTGGTGTTTGTTTTTGTTGTATAGCTATCAGATTGTTCTATAACACTTATAACTCAATTAGAGTAAATTTAGTCCTCCCTAAAGGGGACGTCTGTTGCTTTCTTTCCTTTTTCCACCTATATCCCCTCTTGCTTACACCCCTATAGCATACCCCCTCACTTCATCATACCAAATCTCTACTCATCTTAACACGGTATAGAACCCCTTCCACTTCCTCTCCCCTTTTTTTTTTTTTTTCTCTCTCTCTCCCCTGTCTCCCCTCCTCCCTTGTTCCCTGCCCCTTATCAACCCTTGGTGGGTGACCTCCCTCTGCTCCTTCCCCTCGTGGCCCCATTCCCCAACCATCACTGCTAAGCGAACACTCTGGACATGCAGCGCCGACGGCTGACCGGCGGGCCCCACCCACTAGAGCTCATTTCTATAAACACGAAGGGTTTAAATAGTCCTAATAAGCGCTCCGTAGTACTCAAAGATCTGCAGAGGATGGGTGGAGACATAGTTTACCTACAGGAAACCCATTTCTCGTCCGCACATGAACCAAAATGGTTTAGCCGGTACTACCCTACCGCATACTTTGCCTCGGGCCCATAGAAAAAAAACGGGATGGGAATTCTCTTTCGTGAGGGTACTCACTTCCAGCCATCACAAACTTACAGAGACCCGGATGGCAGGTTTCTCTTGCTCACCGGTACACTGCATAACAGGCCCGTGATGTTTGTAAATGTCTATTGCCCTAATGTATCCCAGCACCTCTTTCTCCAGAAAGTTTCCCATAAAATCCTGGAGATGCGGGTTGGTGTCCTCTTTCTTGGCGGAGACTTTAACGCTTCACTTGATCCCTCCCTTGACACGTCTGACGGCCTCTCCAGTGCTCCTCAGAGAGTCCGGAGACACATAGCCGCAACTCTCATGGAGCTGGCGATGCACGACATCTGGTGCACACATCACCCACAGGCTAAAAATTACACATTCTATTCGCACCCACACCGGAAATATTCCAGAATTGATTATCTGTTCACTGATTCAACAGGTCTCATTATTACTAAGAGTAGTAATATTCACGCGATCACCTGGTCTGATCATGCCCCGGTAAGTTGCTCTATCGATTGGCCCACAACTCCAATTACACCGTTTGTGTGGAGGTTGGATGACATGTTACTGGCGGATCCAGTATTCAATTCGGAAATCCATAAGGCAATAACCGAATTCTTCCTATTAAATCACAACGATCAATTGAAGGACACCACCGTATGGGAAGCACATAAGTGCACCATCAGAGGCTTGTTAATCAAGCATAAAGCGAAGCTCAAAAAATTGGGAAGAGAGTGATACAAAACTCTACTCTCCCGAGTCGAACAAGCAGAGCTAGATCACAAAAATTCACCTCAAGATGAAGCAAGTCTGGCTCATCTGTTAGCATCTAGGAAAAGCCTGCTCCAATTTCTGCAAGAAGGGTACCAAAAACAAGCCCTAATTCTGAAACAATTATACTACGAGCAGGGTGATAAACCCGGAAAGCTTCTTGCCAGAGCGATAGCAAGAAAAAAATTGAAAGCATATGTACACCATATGAAAGACACACAGGGTTTAATCAAATCGGATGGCGACTCCATAGCGGAGGTATTCAGGGCCTACTATGAGTCCCTCTATAACCTGCATGGCCCTGCCCGGACGGAAGGGGTACAATGCGCTCCCGAGTGCGATGCCATAGACGCACTGGAATATTTGGAAGATGCAGAACTTCCTAGACTGTTGAACTCGGATTCGGAGTTCCTGGACTCCCCGTTTACGAGCGAGGAAGTACAAAAAGCTATAAAGGACCTCCCTTCGGGCAAGTCTCCGGGACCAGATGGCTTTGGCCTCAAATATTATAAGATATATGCAGACATTCTGATCCCGAGACTAGTGAATATGTTCAATGCTCTGACAGACACCCCCGACCTACCGGGATCCATGCTTGAAGCACATATCATAGTAATCCCCAAATCGGGAAAGCCCCCAGACAGGCCCGAGAGTTATAGGCCTATATCTTTGCTCAACTCAGATGTAAAGATACTGGCGAAGGTTCTGGCCACCCGTCTAAATAGAGTTCTACCTGACCTGGTCTCTACTGAGCAAGTAGGGTTTATTCCTTCTTGCGAAGCCAGGGATAATACCCTTAAGGTGCTACAGATGATATCATATGCGCACGAAGGCAACTTCCCGCTGGCCCTGGTCACGACAGACGCAGAAAAAGCGTTCGACCGGGTCAGCTGGCGTTTCATTCGATTCACTTTGCTCAAGTTCGGGCTTGGAACAGGTTTCATTAACAGAGCCATGTCACTGTACTCGGCTCCTAATGCTAAAGTGAGGGTCAATGGCACTCCCTCGAAGTCCTTCCTGATCAGAAATGGTACGAGGCAGGGCTGTCCTCTTTCGCCCCTTCTCTTCGCTCTCACAATTGAGGTGCTGGCAAGTAAAATTAGAGCTAATCGGGCGGTGAGGGGGTTCGTCGTGGGTGGGGTCGAACATAAATTGTCGATGTACGCCGACGACGTCCTTCTTACTCTCTCGGATTCGGGGGGCTCTCTTGAGGCAGCCTTGGGGGAATTTGGGAGATATGGGGAGGTCTCGAACTTCCTCCTAAATCCTTCTAAATCTGAGATTCTAAACATATCAGAACCCATTGATACTTTTGCCGCAACTAAATCAACTTGCCCGATAAAAGTGGCTGAACATAAAATAAAATATTTAGGCATAACACTCACTTCTCATTTAGCAGAGATAGTTGAGCTTAATTACAAAGGCATTCATGACGAAGTGGTGAAAATGAATATACTGTTGAGAGTCTTATATATCATGCAGACAATACCGGCCTCCACAGCCTCTCACTATCTTCTACAAATTCAGACGGCAATGGAGACCTACATTTGGAATGGGGTCAGGCCTAGAATCAAGCGGAGCACTGTTTACCTCCCTAGAGACAGAGGAGGTCTTGGAGTGCCATTGCTGAAAGAGTACCAGAGAGCTATCTCTCTTCAGAGGATAGTGGAGTGGTGCAGAAACTCCCCTGATAAACGGTGGATTCAGATGGATAATGAAATCCTCAGAAGCAGAAATGTAGGGGCGCTGGCATGGGTGTCGGAGGGGAACCGGCCGGTGGCCGTCTCAGCGTGTCCTCTGATAGAAGACGCTTTTGCGACCTGGGATCAAACCCTGGCTGGGGGCTCCTTTGTGTCGTCCAAGGCATCCCCAAACATACCGGTTCTCGATAACCCAGATCTGGGACTGGAACCTAAACCGTACTCACAGGGAAACACGCACACCCTCGCAGAGGTGTCTATCTCGAACATCCTACACGAGGAGAAACTCAAACCACAGGCTGACCTCCTCAAGTGGGATCGAGGCGTGTTTGTGTCTTGGTATAGATGTGCTCAAATCACGCATTATCTGAAGTCGCACAAGGAACGAAGCGCGCTTTCTAGGCAAAGAACACAATTCGAGGGGCTATGCATTATGCTTCAGACCCCAAAACATCTGATCTCACTACTGTATAAGATCATCCTAACCAGAGGGGGGTCGGAGCTTCCGTCATATACGACGGCCTGGCAGAAGGCGCTGAATACCTTACCCCCTCTAGGATCCATAAGATCTACCCTCAGACGGGGAGGGAGTGTTGGAGAGGTTGCGGAGAGGAGGGAACAATTCTTCATCTCTGGTGGGATTGCCCGCATATAAAGCTGTTCTCGGGGGTGGTGCTGGGATCAATGAGTAAACTCCTAAAAATTATAATTCCCCCAAAATCGACATATCTAATATCACATGGTTTTCCTAAAATACTCGGAGAGGACAAATACCTACTTTTCCTGCTGATGCTCAACAGCGCTAAGGGACTTATTCCAGCTCATTGGAAAAGCCCACAGGCCCCAAGCTTGCAGGAGTGGAGGCTTAAGGTGGAGGAGATGCTGAGGCTGGAACGATACCACTTTCTCAAAATTGGAAAGATAGCCACGCACGAGATGATGTCCCTGACTTGGGAAGGTCGGGGACTTTAGACTAAAATCTATGGTTTTAGTAAGATCAGCATCCATGATGCTCCCTGTCCTATTTTCCCCATGCATTACGACTGTTACACATCTTTCCCCCTCCCCCCCTTCATCCCCTTCATCCCCCATCCCCTTCTTTTCCCCTCCCCCCCCTTTTTTTTTTTTTTTTCTTTTTCTTTCTTTTTTTTCTCTCTTCTCTCCCCTTCTACATTTCCCACTCATTCTTCTCAAACTTCTTTCCATCCTATAGCTCTCACGCACATCTGTGTGTAGACATCGGGCATCACAATAGGCTAAGCAATGTGTTGCAGATAAAGAGAAGATGCAGGCACTTCTGTGGATAGCTTAAAAACAATGGGTCTTTATTTGAAAAGCAATAAAAAAAGTTGAACAGCTACAACCGCTGTAAAGATCATAAGAAAAGGTACAAAAATCGACAAAGGCAAGGCAGGGGAGAAAAATAGACATAGAAAATTGACAATTTTCTATGTCTATTTTTCTCCCCTGAAATGCAAACAGACAGCTCGGGCTGTGCAATTCAATATAAAGATCAAAAGCACAAAATAATGTTGAGTAAGCAGCACATTATATTCGTGTGTGCTAGCTGAGACAATGTATCACTTTGTCCAATTAAGAAACAATTGTGGTAAACCTGTGTTGATCTGTTGCAATTGATTACCAAAACCGTTAACCCCTTACATTCGCAAGACTCATCGTTATAAATAAGACATAGGCTAGACAGTTCTAGCAATAACAAACTCACTTGATTCTGAGAATGATATCCAATGTCAGATGAGATCCAGGAAAATGGAACTGTTATATCCACTTTTAGTAGCGCAATTTGTAGCAACAGTCTCAGATACTGCCTGTGTTCATAGCAGCATCACGGCTTGTTCCACAGGTGTTGAGAAGGGCTCCCCTGCTAAGCCCTCGTTTGTAATGATGAGTAAACAGAAATTATTTCAACACCTCTGAGTGAAACAGAAATAGAACCCAATAATCGAAAAAACAGTAAGGCTGATGAAATAAGTGTTAAAACTTCACCTTTTATTGAAATTCCGTGAGTAAAAAACAAAGGCACAGCACACAGACCTGACTACCGCTGACGCGTTTCCTGCCCTAT
Source organism: Bombina bombina (assembly GCF_027579735.1). Lineage (NCBI taxonomy): Eukaryota > Metazoa > Chordata > Amphibia > Anura > Bombinatoridae > Bombina > Bombina bombina. The sequence goes on along the minus strand of NC_069504.1, from coordinate 49,222,235 downwards.
TGGGCACTTCATCAGAGCTACCTGACAGGTGTGTAAGGACTCCTTAAAAACAGGATATAAGCCCTGCACACCTGCTGCATAATTAATTATAACAAAAAATAAAAATTTTTGTGTGTATTGTGAAATAAACATCCGATCAAACGTGTAAAACAATAATAAACATTATGCATAATAAATAAACTTGAAAATATCGATCATAAACAAAAAAGTATATACATTATTATACACTAAGACTGTGTTTTCATATAAAATTGTATCATTCAGTAAGCACATTAAAAACGATAGTACAATTCAATTTGTGGGGGATAACGATTCTTACTATAACTAAATACTTGAATATCCGTCAATTAATGAGTTCCCAGTTTACTGAAGTTGATTTAAACATGTTGAGAACATATAATATGGAAATATAAAGAGGGATTTGATATTCTAATAAACCTTAGTGAATGAAAGATGTAAAATGTACATTATATATACATGTATTGGAAGATACACAGAGAGCAAAAGCCGTTAAATGTACCAATGTGTATTACATTATATAAAAGTCAAATGCTATGAAGTATAAACACATTCAAAAGACATAAACTGCCTGCTCTCCGGGTGACCAAACATGGATAGTTTATCACTAAAAGTTTATATAATCTAGGCGATATCAGAATTTATATCTATTATAAGATCCAGATCCTAGGTCTATGTATTGTCAATAAACAATTTGATGTCACTTATTTTATTGATACCGAAAGGAGCACCAGTTTTTAAAGTGTGAATCCAGTAGACTTCTCGTTTACTCAGTGCTGCATATCTATTACCACCTCTGGGTCCTAGTTTAACTACCTCAATCCCTTGGAATGTAAAACCAGCTGAACTATTTCCATGTAAAGCAAAATGCTTAGCCACAGGGGTTTTAGGAATTTCTGCTTCCAGGGAAAGTAAATGCTCTCTTATGCGATCTTTGAGCATTCTAGACGTTAACCCTGTATATTGATAATTGCAAGACTTGCAGGTCAAAAGATATATGACAAAAGTGGAAGTGCAAGTAATATGCTCTTTAATCCTAAATGTTTGACCTGTACAAGTCGAGGTAAAAGTATCGCCACATGTGACATAACTGCAACTCTTACAAGGTCTGACATTGCATTTATAGAAACCTGGTTTAGATGTTAACCAATTTGTCGACTGTGTGGTGTGTAAGCTCTTCTTGCTAAAATCCTTTCTAGCCATATCACCAATGGTTTTAGCTTTCCGAGAGATAAAATTACATTTACTAGAGATGTGTTTTAGATCTGAATCCCTATCTAGGATTGGTAATCTATTCCTAATAATTCTACTGATGTCATCAAATTGTCTGCTGTAAGATGTAATAAAATTCACACCATCTTTTATTCCAATATCTTTAACCTTATCTTTCAGTAGACTATTTCTATCAAAATTACTCACTTGTTCCGATATCTTCAACAAACTTTGTTCATCATAGCCTCTCTCTTTTAGTCTAATAGTTAGATCTGCTGCATGTTTCTTATAACTCTCTATGTTGCTACAATTCCTCCGTAATCTGATATATTGACCTTTTGGTACCCCCTTTTTTGACTCTAAAAAAAATAACTAATAATAAAGATCTAGTGATAGTAGATTCTGATAAGGGAGGTTCAATTGTTGTTTTAAATAAAGAACAATATCTTAAGGAAGCTATGAGACAGCTGAATGACACCGATACTTATAAAAAATTAACCTTTAACCCTACAGTCAAATTTCAAAGGGAACTTTCTTCTTTGTTAGATGATGGTATAGAAAAAAACATTTTCACTAATAGTATATGTGATACATTATTTGTAGAACACCCTAGAATCCCAATTTTCAAGTTCTTGCCAAAAGTACATAAAAGCTTAACCAATCCCCCAGGGAGACCTATTATATCTGCTATTGGCTCTCTGGGGGAGAGGTTGGGGGAATGGTTGGATGCACAATTACAGCCAGTTGTCCAATCTTTACCAGGTTTCTTACGTGACACCAAACACCTGATCAGGTCTTTACATGAATGCAAATGTGATACAGATTGTAACTTTGTAACAATAGATGCTGTGTCCTTATATTCTTGTATACCACATGATCAAGGTTTATTGGCTATGAAAGCTATGCTGTCTAAATACTCGAACTATGATTCAGGCCTAATTGAATTTATGTTGCAAGTAACCAGCTTCTTGCTACATCATAATTATTTTATTTTTGATGGCATGTATTTTCTACAGCAGAGAGGCACTGCGATGGGGGCTAAATTTGCCCCCTCGTATGCTAATCTCTATTTAGCTGAATTTGAGGACAAAAAATTGTTCAATGTTGTAAATCCATTTAAAAAGCATATCACCTATTATACACGTTTTATAGATGATATGCTTTTATTATGGAGTGGAGATGATAAAATCTTAGATGAATTTGTGCAATATCTAAATCAGAATGATGCTAATTTAAAATTTACATTTAGTCACTCTAAGGATGCCATACCATATTTAGATGTTAAACTTAGTCACAGTACAGAGGGCATTGTTACTGAGGTCTTTAGGAAAGAGATCTCGGGTAATACTATTCTTAGAGCAGATTCTTGCCATCCATTTCACTTAAAAAAGGGGATACCAAAAGGTCAATATATCAGATTACGGAGGAATTGTAGCAACATAGAGAGTTATAAGAAACATGCAGCAGATCTAACTATTAGACTGACAGAGAGAGGCTATGATGAACAAAGTTTGTTGAAGATATCGGAACAAGTGAGTAATTTTGATAGAAATAGTCTACTGAAAGATAAGGTTAAAGATATTGGAATAAAAGATGGTGTGAATTTTATTACATCTTACAGCAGACAATTTGATGACATCAGTAGAATTATTAGGAATAGATTACCAATCCTAGATAGGGATTCAGATCTAAAACACATCTCTAGTAAATGTAATTTTATCTCTCGGAAAGCTAAAACCATTGGTGATATGGTTAGAAAGGATTTTAGCAAGAAGAGCTTACACACCACACAGTCGACAAATTGGTTAACATCTAAACCAGGCTTTTATAAATGCAATGTCAGACCTTGTAAGAGTTGCAGCTATGTCACATGTGGCGATACTTTTACCTCGACTTGTACAGGTCAAACATTTAGGATTAAAGAGCATATTACTTGCACTTCCACTTTTGTCATATATCTTTTGACCTGCAAGTCTTGTAATTATCAATATACAGGGTTAACGTCTAGAATGCTCAAAGATCGCATAAGAGAGCATTTACTTTCCCTGGAAGCAGAAATTCCTAAAACCCCTGTGGCTAAGCATTTTGCTTTACATGGAAATAGTTCAGCTGGTTTTACATTCCAAGGGATTGAGGTAGTTAAACTAGGACCCAGAGGTGGTAATAGATATGCAGCACTGAGTAAACGAGAAGTCTACTGGATTCACACTTTAAAAACTGGTGCTCCTTTCGGTATCAATAAAATAAGTGACATCAAATTGTTTATTGACAATACATAGACCTAGGATCTGGACCTTATAATAGATACAAATTCTGATATCGCCCAGATTATATAAACTTTTAGTGATAAACTATCCATGTTTGGTCACCCGGAGAGCAGGCAGTTTATGTCTTTTGAATGTGTTTATACTTCATAGCATTTGACTTTTATATAATGTAATACACATTGGTACATTTAACGGCTTTTGCTCTCTGTGTATCTTCCAATACATGTATATATAATGTACATTTTACATCTTTCATTCACTAAGGTTTATTAGAATATCAAATCCCTCTTTATATTTCCATATTATATGTTCTCAACATGTTTAAATCAACTTCAGTAAACTGGGAACTCATTAATTGACGGATATTCAAGTATTTAGTTATAGTAAGAATCGTTATCCCCCACAAATTGAATTGTACTATCGTTTTTAATGTGCTTACTGAATGATACAATTTTATATGAAAACACAGTCTTAGTGTATAATAATGTATATACTTTTTTGTTTATGATCGATATTTTCAAGTTTATTTATTATGCATAATGTTTATTATTGTTTTACACGTTTGATCGGATGTTTATTTCACAATACACACAAAAATTTTTATTTTTTGTTATAATTAATTATGCAGCAGGTGTGCAGGGCTTATATCCTGTTTTTAAGGAGTCCTTACACACCTGTCAGGTAGCTCTGATGAAGTGCCCAATAGGGCAGGAAACGCGTCAGCGGTAGTCAGGTCTGTGTGCTGTGCCTTTGTTTTTTACTCACGGAATTTCAATAAAAGGTGAAGTTTTAACACTTATTTCATCAGCCTTACTGTTTTTTCGATTATTGGGTTCTATTTCTGTTTCACTCAGAGGTGTTGAAATAATTTCTGTTTACTATTTTTCTCCCCTGCCTTGCCTTTGTCGATTTTTGTACCTTTTCTTATGATCTTTACAGCGGTTGTAGCTGTTCAACTTTTTTTTATTGCTTTTCAAATAAAGACTCATTGTTTTTAAGCTATCCACAGAAGTGCCTGCATCTTCTCTTTTTCTCAATACTACATAGTGGCTGGGTTTCGACACTGCTACGGCACTCCGTTGGCTCTCTATGGAAGGACTATACTGAAACCGGCGTCACTTCCGGTTGTCTTGCTGAGCCCGCAGACGCTGCCAGGAACGCCACACCTAAATGTGTTGCAGATAAGCTGAGCTCTCCTGGTTCAAATAAATCTGCCCGATGTTGAAACTGTATGTTGACATTAAGCCTGTATATATCTTTATTCTGTACTACGAGCATTGCCGCTCGACATGGCAAGTTCATGAGCATTGTTCAATGACTGGATTATAATTGACAAGACTGAGACTATCTAGCACTCCCTAGAGTGAATCTCTGATCCACTCGGAGATGCAACACCGATCCTGTGGCACAGAAATCAGTTATGTTTAACAGTAACCTCCTTTCTCAATTTTTTGTTGTACATCTCGTCTTGTCACAAATAAAGCTTGTTTGAAAAAAAAAAAATTTCCTTTAATTTTATTACAAAATGTATTTCTACGTGCAATTTACAAATCACTCTGGATTACATAAATATTCTTATATATATATATGATATATATATACACAATTGGCCAGAAATTCATGCAAACAGATCTAACGCATAAAATCCACCTATTAATCCTGAGCTCTTACTGTATGCTGCACGCTCAGGTAACTGTAACTAATATTAATAAACAAAAATATCCTCTTAGGTTGCTGGGCACTTAGTGTAATTGCTCGCTCCAAAGTAGGACTGTGATTGTAATAGAGTTTAGTTCCTCACTCTTTCCCCAGTCTTGGTTGGATTAGCTGAATGAACGTTCAGGGGTAGGCAGCATGTCTATGTGGCAGTTGGAACTCTCACGCCAGGATGACGTGTTTCACCCCTCCTGCTGATGAGCTTGACTGGGGCTTCATCAGACACTCATCCTTACCATCGCTGCATTTATATAGCACACAAATCTTAACTACAGTCCCATTGCAAAAGTTAAAATCAACTATGTTTGATTAATTTCAAGGAGTGCAAAATAAAGTGTTAAACATGCTTACCCCTAACAACCTCTTTAAGATAGCCAATGACCAATCACGTTTACCTCTAGCAACTCATTTATAAAAGTCACATAAGCAGATCATATGGATTATGTGTATAATTACAACAACCATCTTGTACCATCTACGTGCCAATAACTCATAACAAGCTGAATACCCGTAATCCCAACTCTTATATACTTCTATATACATACTACAGGTCCAGGCATCATATCAGATAAATACAGCCAACAATTGTTAAAAAACAGCTAAAAGACTAGACCAAGGACCATACAACAGAAACCCATTTATAAAAATTATTTAATATCTCTCACTTTCTTTAATGAATCAACTGCATAACATAAAATATGAAAGAGTGAGACTGAAAAACAACAACAGTGGTCTTAAGGATCACAAGAGAAGTAAGGTAATTGGTTGCCGCCCCTGCTTGATGTGAGCCCAGAGGCTTAAAGTAACAACCCTGAATTGAAGATACCTGTATGTTTTACCTACTGGATATGAACATTTCCTCTTTATTTGTTATATTTTTTGGTTTCTGCAGAACCCAATGGGGTTATGTAATTTGAAAAACACTATCCTAGCATTGAAAATACATTAACACTCTAACATGTACCCCGAGTCTAAACACCCCTAACCTTACACTTATTAACCCCTAATCTGCCGCCCCCGCTATCGCTGACCCCTGCATATTATTATTAACCCCTAATCTGCCGCTCCGTAAACCGCCGCTACTTACATTATCCCTATGTACCCCTAATCTGCTTCCCTAACATCGCCGACCCCGATATTATATTTATTAACCCCTAATCTGCCCCCCACAACGTCGCCTCCACCTGCCTACACTTATTAACCCCTAATCTGCCGAGCGGACCTGAGCGCTACTATAATAAAGTTATTAACCCCTAATCCGCCTCACTAACCCTATAATAAATAGTATTAACCCCTAATCTGCCCTCCCTAACATCGCCGACACCGAACTTCAAACATTAAACCCTAATCTGCCGACTGGAGCTCACTGCTATTCTAATAAATGTATTAACCCCTAAAGCTAAGTCTAACCCTAACACTAACACCCCCCTAAGTTAAATATAATTTACATCTAACGAAATTAATTAACTCTTATTAAATAAATTATTCCTATTTAAAGATAAATACTTACCTGTAAAATAAATCCTAATATAGCTACAATATAAATTATAATTATATTATAGCTATTTTAGGATTTATATTTATTTTACAGGTAACTTTGTATTTATTTTAACCAGGTACAATAGCTATTAAATAGTTAAGAACTATTTAATAGCTAAAATAGTTAAAATAATTACAAATTTACCTGTAAAATAAATCCTAACCTAAGTTACAATTAAACCTAACACTACACTATCAATAAATTAATTAAATAAACTACCTACAATTACCTACAATTAACCTAACACTACACTATCAATAAATTAATTAAATACAATTCCTACAAATAAATACAATTAAATAAACTAGCTAAAGTACAAAAAATAAAAAAGAACTAAGTTACAAAAAATAAAAAAATATTTACAAACATAAGAAAAATATTACAACAATTTTAAACTAATTACACCTACTCTAAGCCCCCTAATAAAATAACAAAGCCCCCCAAAATAAAAAAATGCCCTACCCTATTCTAAATTACTAAAGTTCAAAGCTCTTTTACCTTACCAGCCCTGAAAAATGCCCTTTGCGGGGCATGCCCCAAAGAATTCAGCTCTTTTGCCTGTAAAAATAAAATACAATACCCCCCCCCAACATTACAACCCACCACCCACATACCCCTAATCTAACCCAAACCCCCCTTAAATAAACCTAACACTAAGCCCCTGAAGATCTTCCTACCTTATCTTCACCCTGCCAGGTTATCCGATCCGTCCTGAAGAGCTCCTCCGATGTCCTGATCCAAGCCCAAGCAGGGGGGCTGAAGAGGTCCATGATCCGGCTGAAGTCTTCATCCAAGCGGGAGCTGAAGAGGTCCATGATCCGGCTGAAGTATTCTTCCAAGCGGGAGCTGAAGAGGTCCATGATCCGGATGAAGTCTTCTATCAACGGCATCTTCAATCTTCTTTCTTCCGGATCCATCTTGCAGACCTCCGACGCGGAACATCCTCTTCTCCCGACGCTTACTAGCCGAATGACGGTTTCTTTAAGGGACGTCATCCAAGATGGCAACCCTCGAATTCCGATTGGCTGATAGGATTCTATCAGCCAATCGGAATTAAGGTAGGAATATTCTGATTGGCTGATGGAATCAGCCAATCAGAATCAAGTTCAATCCTATTGGCTGATCCAATCAGCCAATCAGATTGAGCTCGCATTCTATTGGCTTTTCCGATCAGCCAATAGAATGCGAGCTCAATCTGATTGGCTGATTGGATCAGCCAATCGGATTGAACTTGATTCTGATTGGCTGATTCCATCAGCCAATCAGAATATTCCTACCTTAATTCCGATTGGCTGATAGAATGCTATCAGCCAATCGGAATTCGAGGGACACCATCTTGGATGACGTCCCTTAAAGGAACCTTCATTCTTCAGTTGGACGTCGCCGGATGAAGATGGGTCCGCGTCGGAGGTCTTCAGGATGGAGCCGGTCCTCATCGGATGAAGATAGAAGATGCCGCTTGGAAGATGATGGTTGCCGGTCCGGATCTACTCTTCTTCCCGGATAGGATGAAGACTTTGGAGCCTCTTCTGGACCTCTTCAGCCACCGGATGATGGATCGCCAGCCCCCGCTTGGGTTGGATGAAGATTTTGGAGCCAGGACGGATCGGTGATACCTGGTGAGGTGAAGACAAGGTAGGATGATCTTCAGGGGCTTAGTGTTAGGTTTATATAAGGGGGGTTTGGGTTAGATTAGGGGTATGTGGGTGGTGGGTTGTAATTTTGGGGGGGGTATTGTATGTTTTTTTTACAGGCAAAAGAGCTGAACTTCTTGGGGCATGCCCCGCAAAGGGCCCTGTTCAGGGCTGGTAAGGCAAAAGAGCTTTGAACTTTAGTAATTTAGAATAGGGTAGGGCATTTTGTTATTTTGGGGGTCTTTGTTATTTTAAAAGGCTGGAAACTAAATTCTGGCGAATAATTTATTCCATATACATTCAAATTAAAATCACAGATAAAATGTTAAAACACAATGTTCATATATAAATACAGTAAAATTCTGTTCATGGATCCATGAAATATTCCAGGAGTTTTGTACCTGGCTACTTTAGTTATACAAAACCTTGAATGTAGCTATCTTCAAAGTTCTTATGTGTGTTTTGGATAGATTAATAAGTCGGTTACCTGACTTTGGCGTTCTAGATATGGTTCTATTGTCAGTGGATGAAAAAAATGTGTGGACTGTGGTTCAGATCAGACCAATGTGATGTGTAACAATAAACAATATATCAACTTTCAAATAAACATTAAAATCTCAGCACATGATGGTGTAAAAACATTCGTTCAAACTTCAATATAAAATTAAAAAAATAATGCAATAATCAAAGGCGTGTGAGATCCGTTACCGGACCAAGTGGAGGAGGGGCTGTGAAAGAACGTGACGTTGATGCAAAAAGTAGGTGTTTAACCCTAGAGAAATGTGAATCCACACTAGCGCTAGTGAAAAAAATATATAAAAAATATATATAAAAATAAAGAAATATAGAAAAATATATATATAGTTCAATGTAGATCAATCTTGAACAGATGAAAAAATGTGAGACAGATGAAAATAATGTGAATCTTCAAAAATAAATGAATAATCCCCTTGAAAAATAAAACAAAATTATCCGCAATCCAAAAGTGTAAAATTACGTAAAACAAATATAAATTTTGATGGGCAAAAGTCTAAATTGGCAGAGATTCTATATAGGTGCTCCTAAACACAGAGCCGCTTCAGCACCCTAGGTGCCAGATCCGGAGGTCGTAGTTACCAACTGGTAAGTGATATTGTTAGTGTCTATGATGGAAGTCCATATAGTATATATAGAAATGTTGTTCATAAAGTCAATATCACAAAAATGTAAAAATATAAAATGATGAAAAGCCTGAAAGAGAAAAAAAGAAAGAAACAATAGTGCAACACTGTATATAAGGGACAATAGTGGTATAAGAATCAAGCTCACCAGTATGTCTGTCAACGCGTTTCGGCCACGATTTGGCCTTTCTCAAGACTGATAGTCTTGAGAAAGGCCAAATCGTGGCCGAAACGCGTTGACAGACATACTGGTATAACGTAGGTGGCGGCGCTTTGCGGTCGGCAGATTAGGGGTTAATTATTGCAGGTAGCTGGCTGCGACGTTGTGGGGGGCAGATTAGGGGTTAATAAATATAATATAGGGGTCGGCGGTGTTAGGGGCAGCAGATTAGGGGTACATAAGGATAACGTAGATGGCGGTCGGCAGATTAGGGGTTAAAAAAATGTATTTGAGTGTCGGCGATGTGGGGGGACCTCGGTTTAGGGGTACATAGGTAGTTTATGGGTGTTAGTGTACTTTAGAGTACAGTAGTTAAGAGCTTTATAAACCGGCGTTAGCCCAGAAAGCTCTTAACTACTGACTTTTTTCCTGCGGCTGGAGTTTTGTCGTTAGATGTCTAACGCTGACTTCAGAAACGACTCTAAATACCGGAGTTAGAAAGATCCCATTGAAAAGATAGGATACGCAATTTACGTAAGGGGATCTGCGGTATGGAAAAGTCGCGGATGAAAAGTGAGCATTAGACCCTATTTTGAGTGACTCCAAATACCGGCGGTAGCCTAAAACCAGCGTTAGGAGCCTCTAACGCTGGTTTTCACGGCTAACGCCAAACTCCAAATCTAGGTCTATGCTTGACCAAAATATAATAATTTCATTCCATCGCCAAAATGACATATATTTCTTTCTATACCACAGACAAGCAAACAGTAATATTGTTTTGAATTTTAATACTTACAAAAATGTAATTACTATAAATATACATTTTACCCCCCCCCCCCAAAAAAAAATCATATATAGAAATATCTGGAAAACAGAACACAAGCGCAACCCAGATTCATAAGTGGCTTAATAGTTTATTGGAACAAATGCTCTGTGCATACAAATGCACTCAAAAGATGGAAGATAAAATCGGCATCTAATAAATGTTATCAGCCAGACTTCATGAGGTCCAGAACGATCCATCTGTTTATCAGCTTGTCAAGTTAAAAGGCCAAACATTAAATTGAAAGCGAAGCATTCAAATGCTGGAACACCACAGATTCAATGCGTTTCCTCTGCCACCTTAGCAGACTTTTTCAAGAGATTTACAGAGTGTATAACAGTCTGCTAAGGTGGCAAAGAAATCGCGTTGAGTCTGTGGTGTTCCAGCATTTGGATGCTTTGTTTTTAAATTTGGTGTTCTGCCTTTTAACATGACAAGCTAGTGAAGAGAGGGATCGTTCTGGACCTTCAGAAGTCTGGCTGTTAGCATTTATTACATGCCAGTTTTATTTTATATCTTGTGAGTTCATTTGTATGCTCAGTGCATTTGTTCCAATAAACCGTTTAGCCACTTTTAATCTGGGTTGTGCTTGTGTTCTGTTTTCCAGATACTTACTTCCCTAGAGAAACGCAAATGGAAGCATCACTGGATTCTAAGCTTTGATATCGTCATGGAGAGACTGTGTGGGATTTATTGTTGGGAATTTACCCCATAAACAGACCTGCAAGACTATCCATTTGGTGACTATAAAATCCCACGTTAGCTGTCTTCATATTTTGACTGCGGGGTCATTTTAATCCGTTATTCTAATCTTTGAATGTGTGGTGTCTAATTATAGTGTGTACACTACACTCCATATCATCAACTCTATATTTGAAGAACATAGAAATGTAAAATATGCATACCTACCTTCGGGTTAACAGCTGTAGATGTAACACAGTATTGGGTTAGTGAGTGAGTGATAAGTGTTAAGTTTTATTTAAGGCATGCTCCATTGAAGTCTTTCGGGAGAAGTTAAAAACAATAGAAAAATTATTAACCCTTTGAGTGCTAATGACGGCTCTGAGCCATCACAGAGTTTCCCACTCTGGTGCTAATGACGGCTCAGAACCGTCACTAGCACTCTCCCACCTTGATTGAGATTTGGGGGCTCCCACCCGCTCCTACCCTGGCGATCGTGCCTGTAGAGTGACAGGCATCGCCGGGGCTTCCTGTTTTGCAGAGTGACGTCATGTGCAATAACGTGATGACGTCACCGTGCAAATTTATTTATACTTAACAATGTTAAGTATAGGAGCAGGGGGCATGCTGCTTAGAAGCCTGTATCTCAGGCATCTAAGCAGCTACAGACCCCCAAGACCCACCATTGGAAAGGTAATCACATAAACATTCCAACAGTGTAAGTCTTGGGGGTCTGAAAAAAATTAAAAAAAAGTTTTAAAAAAATTGTTTAAAAAATAAAATAATAAAAATAACATTAAAAAATCTTAGCACCCAGGTGGGAAAGCGCTTAGCACTCAAAGGGTTAAAAGAGGGAGCCAAAAGCTAGAAGTTACACATTATTACTTTATTACAATTAGCACATACAATGTAGCAATAATAAAATAACCACCAACATTTTTCTTAACTGTAAAATATTCTATTGATTTATGGGACGTCTCCCAAATATCAGAGTCACTAAAATAGAAAGCTATACCACTGTGTCATCCCAGCAACACTCTGTATTCAACAGTCTTCCATAAAATTCAGAGTAGTGTTATAAACTTGTATTGAACTCAAAGCAACCAAGCCAATCTTACAATTCAAAATGACTCATCATGAAAACCCTTAGGCAGAGTTATAGATAGCAGTGATTAGCTTCTTATGGATACAACTTTAAAATGTCCCTCTTACGTGATTCCGGTACTCACTCAGAACTCCTCAGCGCCGGCAGTATATCTTTTATACTTGAATATTTCTTATAATTTCTGCCTTTTAGTGTTCCTTTCCTGGGACTTAATACTCACTCAGAGCCCTCCATCTCCTGACATGGGCAGATTCCCGATTTATGAGGTAACCCTTTGGAGACATTCAACAGCATCTTAACCACATTGGTCTCCCTGTGCTGATACTGTTGTGCTTGTTTGAAACGGTCCGGTCCTTGACATTAGTGGGATCCCAAAGATTGGGATTCTCCTGATGTCACTTGGGTTATAATTTCAAGTTAGGGAATCCAAAGCCTGCACTTGAGTGTTCAGAAGCATGCAGGGCATTGTAATGGAATCATTATTAATTGCAAATTATAAAAGAAGCCACAGGAGCATTTAATAAACATGTGCACATGTAATTAGTTATAATGTTAATCTGCTAGTGTCCACATCTACGCCTTTCACCATATTATAGGGCTTTCTCAAGATGGTGTGTACTAGTGGATTGCTTCTTTGAAAATACATAGTTGTCTTTATTGTTTTAATGAACAATAAATTGCAGGTAGTATTTTAAGGTGGTATTACTTCTAAGTTCTATACTTATATTATTTCTTTCCAATTGATTTCAATTGATGGTTACATACATAAACCATTTAAGGTGGTATAAAAGTATAATCTTATAAAGGGTTCTAAAACATCTTTACACATAAATAAAAACAAACCTATAATACTCACTAAAAAAAATGTATTTGCACATACAATCTAAAGAGCATATATAAAGCTAGTCCACTGTAGATTAATAGATCTGCCCTGCACCTCATAAATTACCAACCACCTGGGTAAATAGAAAAATAGTATTAAAAAGGCAAAAACAGATCCATATTCGCTGGGTTACTTAAATTATTATCATTTAATAAAGTGCCATTTTGAGGACATTCTCCCCTTCTTCAGGAAACAAACATATGTGAAACCTTACTCCTTAACAGAAAACGCAAGAGGGTTGCCATGTTGATGTAAATAAACACATATTCATGTATGTACAAAAGTCCCAATTCCTAGGGTCACTGTGTTAGGCAATTAAACACAATAGTAAACAAATCTAATCTTACTATACAATATGAAATGCAATGTTAAAAATAACCCTGGCCCTCTTGATCATGTAACGTATACAGTATAGTAATATATAGTAATATAGTAATAACCAACACTGTAGAAAAGTCTATCTAATTATTTTCAAATGAAAAATGCCATTCAATGGGGATTTTTCTAGATAAATCATTTGATTAGTTTTTCTAAAGTATTGTGATAGACCCTCTGGTTTGAAGACTGGAACTGCTTCTGCAGGAGATGTGTTGCAGACTATGAGCAGGTTTGGACTTTATACAGTTTCTACATCAGTGTTAAAAGGCAGACTTGGGAATGCCAAAACAAACAGGCCAAAAGACATCACTACATTAGTAGTCAGGAACCGGACGTCACAGCAAAAAGGAGTTTCATCAGGGATATTCAGGCTCAGATCCAAGGGGCTTTAGCTAAATAATCAGTTGAGCGAGGGGTTGGACTATAGATTTGAGTCAGAAAACAAACCATTGTCAGGAACAAAAAACATACAAATGTCATAATAAGAGATGCAGTATATGTGCATACATAAAGGTAGGAGACACATTTAGATTTAGTATAACGCAGAAAGAATACATGGCAGATACTTTGCTATGTGTAGCACCACTCATGTCGTGTAATATATCTCGTGCAAATCATGCTTTGTACAGTATATAGGGAAAACGAGAAGGACCTCTCTTATGAGATTTTGAGGTTTTGGGAGCATATACGAGATATTTAAAAAATCCTGATGCAAATATATCAGTTGATAAACATTTTTAACATTTTTCATTCTTCAGATATATAACTCAGGACATGGTACAAGTTATAGATCATGTTCGAATCCCCACAAGAGGGGGAGACAGGGAACAGATTTTGAATAAAAATTAAGTTAAATGGATATTTAACCTAGTGACTATAGTTCCAGGAGGTCTTAACATAAAAAGTGATAAAAATGTATTTGTAAAATGAATTTATCAGAAAAATAATAAGCTTAATAGGAGTTCAATGGTTATACATATCATCCTGATAAGTTTTATGAAAACATAGAGTCAGGGGGGGCGGAGCCAGCAGAGGCCAAGATGGTGGTGTAACTCCGGAGCTCAGCTAACAGGATCAACTAAAACTCCTCTTCTCTGAAAGAAACAGCTTGACAGATACGGGATGCCTACAAAATAAGAAACCCCACATCTTGCTGAACGCCTGCAAGGGATCGCTTGCTACTGCAGGTCCATATTATGCAGCCAATCTTCTAAAAGATGCCTCCACACAGAAAATAGGCACCATCTTGCCTACGCAACTTGTCAGTTACAGGGAGTGAGGAGAGCGTCGACACCGGAACGTCTAAATCAGGGACTGGTAAGATATACAAGACCATACACCCTCTTAAAAGACGGAGGGGAAGCATATCTACCATATAAATGAGCACAAACTATGAATAGGATTGATCTGCACAGCAAGCTAGAAGGAATCTCTAGCATGCCTAATCCTTAAAGCTACCGCAACATAAAGGAGCTGTGAATAGAGCTCTCATACCCATTTATGAGCTAGACGAACACCCTCATAAAATGCTCACTCAATAAGGGGAAACAGTATACATAAGATACATAAAGGCTTATCCCTTAATAAAACAACTCCCTAATACGGGGACGGAGCCAAGCCACGCTGGTAGATGGCTGTGTTGTAGGAGAGCTCCTCAACCCTCAAGCTGTACAAAGTATATTTAAAGTACATAAATACTCCTCTTTTTCCCATTTTCTACTATAAGTGGGAGTACTGATGTATATTCTACCGAACGATGCATTCTAAGCAGGCAAAGTGAAGACCGCATTAACTCTGACTGAACTCAGCATATATCAGCCGTTACAGCTGCGCCATTAGCACCCGCGCCGTGACAGAGAGCCTGTGTCATTAGGGCAGATACCACAGCTCACCTCCCTAAGCACGCAATTACACAGGAGAAAGGGGATAATCGCAGCATACAAGCGGATTGGACCTAGGATGTGAATCCCATCTGACAGCAAATAGGGTAATCCAGCCGCCCACACATCACACTGCAATATAGCGGAGTAGCAGGGCCTAAGTGCGCAACACACCATTTTGAGGAATACAGGGGCAGCGCCGTTCAGGCTAACGGTCCACTTTAGGCACTCGCTGACACAGTGGGGGGTAGTTATCAAGCCGTCTACTTTTCTGGCTTCGCCGGCCCAATACGTCCGCCTAAGCTCGCCTACCTTCGCCGCCGCGGACCTAAAAAAATACGCCTAAGTTATCAAATAAAGCTGTCAAAAAGCCGCGGGGCGATGAGCAGCGGACTGTGACAGTTATCACTCATCCGATCTCGCTGCCCTTCGGCTTTTTCCCAGCTTTATTGCTAGCCTGTCACTAAGCACTCACACTAAACTGCACTGTTCTACCCCCTATACCGGCGCCCCCGGAGCCCCCCGCAACTAAATAAAGTTACTAACCCCTAAACCGCCGCTCCTAGACCCTGCCGCAACTCTTATAAATGTATTAACCCCTAAACCGCCGCTCCTAGACCCTGCCGCAAGTCTTATAAATGTATTAACCCCTAAACCGCCGCTCCCGGACACCGCTGCCACCTACATTATACCTAGTAACCCTATCCTGCCCCCCTATACCGTCGCCCTCTATTATAAAATTATTAACCCCTATCCTGCTGATCCCGCACCTCTCCGCAACTAAATAAATAGTTTAACCCCTAAACCGCCGCTCCATGAACCCGCCGCAACCTATATTAAACCTATTAACCCCTATCCTGCCCCCCCTACACCATCGCCACCTATAATAAATTTATTAACCCCTAATCTGCCCCCCCTACACTGTCACCACCTATAATAAATTTATTAACCCCTATCCTGCCCCCCACTACGCCTCCGCCACTGTAATAAAATGATTAACCCCTAAACCTAAGTCTAACCCTAACCCTAACGCCCCCCTAACTTAAATATTAATTAAATAAATCTAAATAAATTAACTCTTATTAACTAAATGAATCCTATTTAAAACTAAATACTTATAATACCTTTAAAATAAACCCTAATATAGCTACAATATAAATAATAATTATATTCTAGCTATCTTAGGATTTATATTTATTTTACAGGTAACTTTCAATTTATTTTAACCATGTACAATAACTATTAAATAGTTATTAACTATTTAATAGCTTACCTAGCTAAAATAAAGAGAAATGTACCTGTAAAATAAACCCTAAGATAGCTACAATGTAATTAATAATTATATTATAGCTATCTTAGGATTTATATTTATTTTACAGGTAACTTTGTATTTATTTTAGCTAGTTAGAATAGTTATTAAATAGTTATTAACTATTTAATAACTACCTAGCTAAAAGAAATACAAAATTACCTGTAAAATAAATCCTAACTTAAGTTACAATTAAACCTAATACTACACTATCATTAAATTAACTAAATAAACTACCTACAAATAACTACAATTAAATACAATTACATAAACTAACTAAAGTACAAAAAATAAAAAAAGCTAAGTTACAAAAAATAAAAAAGTAAGTTACAAACATGTTAAAAATATTACAACAATTTTAAGCTACTTACACCTAATCTAAGCCCCCTAATAAAATAACAAACCCCCACAAAATAAAAAAAATCCCTACCCTATTCTAAATTAAATAAATTTCAAAGCTCTTTTACCTTACCAGCCCTTAAAAGGGCCATTTGTGGGGGCATGCCCCAAAAAGTTCAGCTCTTTTGCCTGTAAAAGAAAAATACAACCCCCCCCAACATTAAAACCCACCACCCACATACCCCTAATCTAACCGAAACCCCCCTTACAAAAACCTAACACTAATCCCCTGAAGATCATCCTACCTTGAGTCGTGTTCACTCAGCCGAGCCACCGATGGAACTGAAGAGGACATCCGGAGCGGAAGAAGTTAATCCTCCAAGCGGCGCTGAAGAAATCTTCCATCCGATGAAGTCATCATCCAGGCGGCGCTGAAGAAGTCTTCGATCCGGCCGATGTCATCTTCAAAGAGGCGCTGAAGAGGTCTTCTATCCGGGCGAAGTCATCTTCCAAGCCGGGTCTTGAATCTTCCTTCCGCCGACGCGGAACCACCTTCTTCACCGACGGACTACGACGAATAACATCAGCCAATCAGATTTTTCCTACCTTAATTCCGATTGGCTGATAGAATCCTATCAGCCAATCGGAATTGAGGGGACGCCATCTTGGATGATGTCCCTTAAAGGAGCCGTCATTCGTCGTAGTCCGTCGGTGAAGAAGGTGGTTCCACGTTGGCGGAAGGAAGATTCAAGACCCGGCTTGGAAGATGACTTCGCCCGGATAGAAGACCTCTTCAGCGCCTCTTTGAAGATGACATCGGCAGGATCGAATACTTCTTCAGCGCCGCCTGGATGATGACTTCATCGGATGGAAGATTTCTTCAGCGCCGCTTGGAGGATTAACTTCTTCCGCTCCGGATGTCCTCTTCAGTTCCATCGGTGGCTCGGCTGAGTGAAGACGACTCAAGGTAGGATGATCTTCAGGGGATTAGTGTTAGGTTTTTGTAAGGGGGGTTTGGGTTAGATTAGGGGTATGTGGGTGGTGGGTTTTAATGTTGGGGGGGGTTGTATTTTTCTTTTACAGGCAAAAGAGCTGAACTTTTTGGGGCATGCCCCCACAAATGGCCCTTTTAAGGGCTGGTAAGGTAAAAGAGCTTTGAAATTTATTTAATTTAGAATAGGGTAGGGATTTTTTTTATTTTGTGGGGGTTTGTTATTTTATTAGGGGGCTTAGATTAGGTGTAAGTAGCTTAAAATTGTTGTAATATTTTTAACATGTTTGTAACTTACTTTTTTATTTTTTGTAACTTAGCTTTTTTTTATTTTTTTTACTTTAGTTAGTTTATGTAATTGTATTTAATTGTAGTTATTTGTAGGTAGTTTATTTAGTTAATTTAATGATAGTGTAGTATTAGGTTTAATTGTAACTTAAGTTAGGATTTATTTTACAGGTAATTTTGTATTTCTTTTAGCTAGGTAGTTATTAAATAGTTAATAACTATTTAATAACTATTCTAACTAGCTAAAATAAATACAAAGTTACCTGTAAAATAAATATAAATCCTAAGGCCTAGATTTAGAGTTCGGCGGTAGCCGTCAAAACCAGCGTTAGAGGCTCCTAACGCTGGTTTTGGCCGCCCGCTGGTATTTGGAGTCAGTGATTAAAGGGTCTAACGCTCACTTTACAGCCGCAACTTTTCCATACCGCAGATCCCCCTACGCCATTTGCGTAGCCTATCTTTTCAATGGGATCTTTCTAACGCCGGTATTTAGAGTCGTTTCTGCAGTGAGCGTTAGAGCTCTAACGACAAGATTCCAGCCGCCTGAAAATAGCAGGAGTTAAGAGCTTTCTGGCTAACGCCGGTTTATAAAGCTCTTAACTACTGTACCCTAAAGTACACTAACACCCATAAACTACCTATGTACCCCTAAACCGAGGTCCCCCCACATCGCCGCCACTCGATTAAAAATTTTAACCCCTAATCTTCCGACCGCCACCTACGTTATACTTATGTACCCCTAATCTGCTGCCCCTAACCCCGCCGACCCCTATATTACATTTATTAACCCCTAATCTGCCCCCCACAACATCGCCGCCAGCTACTTAAAATAATTAACCCCTAATCTTCCGACCGCAAAGCGCCGCCACCTACGTTATCCCTATGTACCCCTAATCTGCTGCCCCTAACACCGCCGACCCCTATATTATATTTATTATCCCCTAATCTGCCCCCCACAACGTCGCCGACACCTGCCTACACTTATTAACCCCTAATCTGCCGAGCGGACCGCACCGCTACTATAATAAAGTTATTAACCCCTAACCCGCCTCACTAACCCTATCATAAATAGTATTAACCCCTAATCTGCCCTCCCTAACATCGCCGACACCTAACTTCAATTATTAACCCCTAATCTTCCGATCGGAGCTCACCGCTACTATAATAAATGTATTAACCCCTAAAGCTAAGTCTAACCCTAACACTAACACCCCCCTAAGTTAAATATAATTTACATCTAACGAAATAAATTAACTCTTATTAAATAAATTAATCCTATATAAAGCTAAATACTTACCTGTAAAATAAATCCTAATATAGCTACAATATAAATTATAATTACATTGTAGCTATTTTAGGATTAATATTTATTTTACAGGCAACTTGGTATTTATTTTAACTAGGTACAATAGCTATTAAATAGTTAAGAACTATTTAATAGTTACCTAGTTAAAATAATAACAAATTTACCTGTAAAATAAATCCTAACCTAAGATATAATTAAACCTAACACTACCCTATCAATAAAATAATTAAATAAACTACCTACAATTACCTACAATTAACCTAACACTACACTATCAATAAATTAAATAAACACAATTGCTACAAATAAATACAATTAAATAAACTAGCTAAAGTACAAAAAATAAAAAAAAACTAAGTTACAGAAAATAAAAAAATATTTACAAACATAAGAAAAATATTACAACAATTTTAAACTAATTACACCTACTCTAAGCCCCCTAATAAAATAACAAAGCCCCCCAAAATAATAAATTCCCTACCCTATTCTAAATTAAAACAGTTACAAGCTCTTTTACCTTACCAGCCCTGAACTGGGCCCTTTGCGGGGCATGCCCCAAGAAGTTCAGCTCTTTTTCCTGTTAAAAAAAACATACAATACCCCCCCCCCCCAACATTACAACCCACCACCCACATACCCCTAATCTAACCCAAACCCCCCTTAAATAAACCTAACACTAATCCCCTGAAGATCTTCCTACCTTGTCTTCACCATCCAGGTATCACCGATCCGTCCTGGCTCCAAGATCTTCATCCAACCCAAGGGGGGGTTGGCGATCCATAATCCGGTGCTGAAGAGGTCCAGAAGAGGGTCCAAAGTCTTCCTCCTATCCGGCAAGAAGAGGACATCCGGACCGGCAAACATCTTCTCCAAGCGGCATCTTCTATCTTCTTCCATCCGGTGCGGAGCGGGTCCATCTTGAAGCAGGCGACACGGATCCATCCTCTTCTTCCAATGTCTCCCGACGAATGACGGTTCCTTTAAGGGACGTCATCCAAGATGACGTCCCTCGAATTCCGATTGGCTGATAGGATTCTATCAGCCAATCGGAATTAAGGTAGGAATTTTCTGATTGGCTGATGGAATCAGCCAATCAGAATCTAGTTCAATCCGATTGGCCGATCCAATCAGCCAATCAGATTGAGCTCGCATTCTATTGGCTGATCGGAACAGCCAATAGAATGCGAGCTCAATCTGATTGGCTGATTGGATCAGCCAATCGGATTGAACTTGATTCTGATTGGCTGATTCCATCAGCCAATCAGAAAATTCCTACCTTAATTCCGATTGGCTGATAGAATCCTATCAGCCAATCGGAATTCGAGGGACGCCATCTTGGATGACGTCCCTTAAAGGAACCGTCATTCGTCGGGAGACATCGGAAGAAGAGGATGGATCCGCGTCGCCTGCTTCAAGATGGACCCGCTCCGCACCGGATGGAAGAAGATAGAAGATGCCGCTTGGAGAAGATGTTTGCCGGTCCGGATGTCCTCTTCTTGCCGGATAGGAGGAAGACTTTGGACCCTCTTCTGGACTTCTTCAGTGGATGTCTAGCCCCCGCTTGGGTTGGATGAAGATATCGGAGCCAGGACGGATCGGTGAACCTGGTATGGTGAAGACAAGGTAGGAAGATCTTCAGGGGCTTAGTGTTAGGTTTATTTAAGGGTGGTTTGGGTTAGATTAGGGGTATGTGGGTGGTGGGTTGTAATGTTGGGGGGGGGGGGTATTGTATGTTTTCTTTTACAGGCAAAAGAGCTGAACTTCTTGGGGCATGCCCCGCAAAGGGCCCTGTTCAGGGCTGGTAAGGTAAAAGAGCTTGTAACTTTTTAAATTTAGAATAGGGTAGGGAATTATTTATTTTGGGGGGCTTTGTTATTTTATTAGGGGGCTTAGAGTAGGTGTAATTAGTTTAAAATTGTTGTAATATTTTTCTTATGTTTGTAAATATTTTTTTATTTTCTGTAACTTAGTTCTTTTTTATTTTTTGTACTTTAGCTAGTTTATTTAATTGTATTTATTTGTAGCAATTGTATTTAATTTATTTATTGATAGTGTAGTGTTAGGTTAATTGTAGGTAATTGTAGGTATTTTATTTAATTATTTTATTGATAGGGTAGTGTTAGGTTTAATTATATCTTAGGTTAGGATTTATTTTACAGGTAAATTTGTTATTATTTTAACTAGGTAACTATTAAATAGGTATTAACTATTTAATAGCTATTGTACCTGGTTAAAATAAATACCAAGTTGCCTGTAAAATAAATATTAATCCTAAAATAGCTAAAATATAATTATAATTTATATTGTAGCTATATTAGGATTTATTTTACAGGTAAGTATTTAGCTTTAAATAGGATTAATTTATTTAATAAGAGTTAATTTATTTCGTTAGATGTAAATTATATTTAAGTTAGGGGGGTGTTAGTGTTAGGGTTAGACTTAGCTTTAGGGGTTAATACATTTATTACAGTAGCGGTGAGGTCCGATCGGAAGATTAGGGGTTAATAATTGAAGTTAGGTGTCGGCGATGTTAGGGAGGGCAGATTAGGGGTTAATACTATTTATGATAGGGTTAGTGAGACGGATTAGGGGTTAATAACTTTATTATAGTAGCGTTCAGGTCCGCTCGGCAGATTAGGGGTTAATAAGTGTAGGCAGGTGTCGGCGACGTTGTGGGGGGCAGATTAGGGGTTAATAAATATAACATAGGGGTCGGCGATGTTAGGGCAGCAGATTAGGGGTACATAGGGATAACGTAGGTTGCGGCGGTTTACGGAGCGGAAGATTAGGGGTTAAAACTGTAATGCAGGGGTCAGCGATAGCGGGGGCGGCAGATTAGGGGTTAATAAGTGTAAGGTTAGTGGTGTTTAGACTCGGGGTACATGTTAGAGTGTTAGGTGCAGACGTAGGAAGTGTTTCCCCATAGGAAACAATGGGGCTGCGTTAGGAGCTGAACGCTGCTTTTTTGCAGGTGTTAGGTTTTTTTTCAGCTCAAACAGCCCCATTGTTTCCTATGGGAGAATCGTGCACGAGCACGTTTTTGAGGCTGGCCGCGTCCGTAAGCAACTCTGGTATCGAGAGTTGCATTTGCGGTAAAAATGCCCTACGCTCCTTTTTTGGAGCCTAACGCAGCATTTGTTTTAACTCTCGATACCAGAGTTAAATTTATGGTGCGGCCAGAAAAAAGCCCGCGGAGCGTTAACAGCCCTTTTACCGCCGAACTCTAAATATAGGCCTTAGATAGCTATAATATAATTATTAATTATATTGTAGCTATCTTAGGGTTTATTTTACAGGTAAGTATTTATTTTTAAATAGGAATAATTTATTAAAGTATAGTGTAGTGTTAGGTGTAATTGTAACTTAGGTTAGGATTTATTTCACAGGTACATTTCTCTTTATTTTAGCTAGGTAAGCTATTAAATAGTTAATAACTATTTAATAGTTATTGTACATGGTTAAAATAAATTGAAAGTTACCTGTAAAATAAATATAAATCCTAAGATAGCTAGAATATAATTATTAGTTATATTGTAGCTATATTAGGGTTTATTTTAAAGGTAAGTATTTAGTTTTAAATAGGATTCATTTAGTTAATAAGAGTTAATTTATTTAGATTTATTTAATTAATATTTAAGTTAGGGGGGCGTTAGGGTTAGGGTTAGACTTAGGTTTAGGGGTTAATAATTTTATTACAGTGGCGGCGGCGTAGTGGGGGGCAGGATAGGGGTTAATAAATTTATTATAGGTGGCGACGGTGTAGGGGGGGCAGATTAGGGGTTAATAAATTTATTATAGGTGGTGACGGTGTAGGGGGGGCAGGATAGGGGTTAATACATTTAATATAGGTTGCGGCGGGTTCAGGGAGCGGCGGTTTAGGGGTTAATACATTTATTATAGTTGCGGTGGGCTCCGGGAGCGGCGGTTTAGGGGTTAATATGTATAGAGTAGCTTGCGGTGGGCTCCGGGAGCGACGGTTTAGGGGGTAATAACTTTATTTAGTTGCGGCGGTGTAGGGGGGGTCAGATTAGCGGTGTTTAGACTCGGGGTACATGTTAGGGTGTTAGGTGTAGACAGCTCCCATAGGAATCAATGGGATGTCTGTCAGCAGCGAACTTGTACTTTCACTATGGTCAGACTCCCATTGATTCCTATGGGATCCGCCACCTCCAGGGGTGGCGGTTTGAAAACCAGGTACGCTGGGCCGTAAAAGTGCCGAGCGTACCTGCTAGTTTTTTGATAACTAGCAAAAGTAGTGAGATTGTGCCGCACTTGTGTGCGGAACATCTGGAGTGACGTAAGAATCGGTCTGTGTCGGACTGAGTCCGGCGGATCGAAGTTTACGTCACAAAATTCTACTTTTGCCGGTCTCGAGCCTTTGATAACTAAGGCGAATCAGCCTCGCCACAAATACGCTGCGGAATTCCAGTGTATTTGAGGTTGACGGCTTGATAACTAGGCCCCATACTCTAAGAACCGGAAAGCACTGATAGAGCTACAATCCAAATACGAATATTTATAAGTTATATAAAAGCAGGAGTAGCGAATAATCCCTGTTTAACACTGAAGGGAGAGGAGAGTGTGAGAGCATAAACTTGCAGGCCGGCCTCTAATAAAACTTACTGTTGAACATAAGGGGCAATACACTTAAAGGCATAATCAAACTCCCCTACACAGCTTGCAAATCAGGCCTGTCACTGGAAAACCGGCGACCTGCTCCTAATTAAATCTCAAGGAACTGCAGCCTCAAAATTAGGCTGATGCGGGCGCAGTATCTAAAACCCCTTCCACCACAGTGGCTGCACAGAGACTGCTATAAAAGACTAAATAAGTGAATGCCCCCTGGTTAATCTATTTAATCACAGTTGGGGCGACAACCTTGAACAACCACATCCCTCTCATTAAGCACTTATTCCTATACTTATACATCACGAGAGGAATGCACATCATACAAGGCCAATCCTCTTAACTCACTACCCACATAATAGAAAGAGACCCTGAGGGATGCCTTGCAAAAAGCAACAGAAAGCTGAAAAAAATACCCCTGCAGGCACGCTAAATAAATACCTAAAGCAAGTTGACCCATCTATTACATCTCCACCTGACACCATCATGGAAGCAGTCTCACGGGCTAACATCATGCAACAACAAGTCACGGACATACAAACGCAACACACAATCACAAAGGAAGACCTCAGACACTTATACTCCAAAGAGGACATTAAGGAAGCTGTCCAAGAGATGCGAAATCTCTTTAATGAGCTAAGAAAAGATATTTCAGCCTTGGATAACAGAGTCTCTCAGGTTGAAACCAAACAGCATGAACACACAGCTTCAGTCACTTTGATGAACACCGAAATTCAGAGTAACTTAGAGGCAATACAACAACTCGCCGACAAAATCGAAGACCTAGACAACAGAGGTTGACGAAATAACTTACGATTTAGAGGAATCTCCGAGACTATCCACCCCCCTGCCATAAATGGCTACCTTCAAAGTCTATTCCGCTCCCTAAAGGACTCCCCATCTTCTCCAGATATAATCTTGGAGCGTGCACATCAAGCACTTCGGGCCAGACCCCCACCTAAGGCCCCCCCAGAGACATCATTGTCTATTTCCTAAATTATAGAGACAAAGAAGAAATCCTTAGATGTGCACATCTTAAACATCCAGTCCACCATGCCGGCGAAGAATTGCAAATTTTCTCAGACCTATCACCAACGACCCTCCAGAAAAGAAGGGAACTGGGCCACATTACAGCCAAACTACGAGCCCACAAAATCCAGTACCGTTGGGGCTTCCCAGTTTCCTTAGTGGCCTCATACCAGAATAAATCCTTCATATTCCATCCAGGCTCAGATGAGCAGGCCTTTTTCTCTGGACTCTCCATCGATGCTGATCAACCACAACAGGGATCACCCCAAGAATAGACCTCTCCATTCACGTGCAAATGCAGCTGCCGGCTGGTGCCTAATTAGCAAATAGGTTTTCCTTGTTTTTCTCTTTCTACTTTTGACTCCCTGCCTGGAACCTCCTGAACCGTATCCTTTCTATCATGGCTGGGGTAGCATCTAAGTTGTTGTGACTGTTAATTGTTAATTGCAACACTCATCTCCATTGACTCAAAATGTTGGGAGGGAGGGTATGCTGTTGGGACTGAGAGACCTCACTAACTTAGTAGAACGTCAGGTTCAAGAGGGGAAAATTGAAGGGCAAACGCCCTCCTATATACCTGCAGTTAGCATGATAACCTATACTAAAAATTTATACTGTTAGTTTTAATTTCCTTAGGGTTAAACAGTTATCATATATAATGTTTACACTAGCCGCTGTGTTCACCTCCCTATTATTGGATGTATGCTGCCAAAATGTAATATGAACCTCCCTAACCTGTTACCAAGTTCCATGTATCAACACATGTATTAGTTTCTCGGAGGTCCTATTGCTGGGACTTTTGCAGGCTCCCAAGCTGGGGTCTGAGTTCCATGTGTCTATTCAGATACGATCCTATTTTACGCATATTCCCTCCCATACCCTTATCCTACCATCCTCTCCCCCTCCCCCCTCCCCCCCCTTTCCCCCCCCTTTTCTTCCCCTCCCTTTCACCAACCCCTTCCACCTAATCTCCCCCATCCCCCTCCTTTCTAACCTTACTAGCCTACCCCCCCTCCCTCCTCTCCTTTTCCTTCACCTCTTTCTATCACCATACCTCCCGCAAAACCATCACTACCCCTAGACATCCTGAGATGGCAATCATAAAATACTCCCCAGTTAATGTATACCACTGTTATTTGGAGTCCAAAGTTTATCATTCCTTTTCTGTACTGGCTTGAGGGTTACTACCCTGTTTGAAAAACTTTCATAAATAATTTGCTGTATTACTTTAGTTATTGTATAATTTGAATACGAAAGTTTACTTTTGTCTTACCTTGTACACTGCTTGGGCTGCGGGTGTACATCGGGGCTAAAAACCTCCCTTTTAGTTTCTTATTCCTCCTTCTTCTCCTCTTAATCTATCTGCCCTTTCTAACTACTTAGTCCCTCCCTTTTTTTTTCCCCAGGATGAACCGGAGACGGAGCAAATTCGGTTTGCACGGCTTGATGCTAACTACAATTAATGCCAAAGGTATGAACAACCCAGGTAAAAGGTCTATTGCCTTTAGGGCCCTGAAAAGTCTGTATAGCCATGTGTTGTTTCTTCAAGAAACACACTTCTGCAAGGGAAAATAACCGAAATGGTTCAACCCGCAATACCCCACAGCCATATTTGCCTCGGGAAAATCCAAGAAAGGAGGCGTAGGTATTTTAATTCACCATTAAATACCTTTGAAAATCTCACACATAGAAAGAGATCCAGAAGGGAGATACTTGATCATAACGGGCTTATTGTACGAGCACCCAATAACATTGGCCACTTTGTACAGCCCAAATACTGAACAACATGTTTTTATGTCTAAAATATCAAAACTCCTGTTGGATCATGCGAGGGGCCCGGTTTTCCTGTCTGGTGACTTTAACTTAACCATTGACACCCTATTAGACACTTCAAATGGCACAGCCAGCACCCCTCCTAAAGTACTGAAATCTGTCAAAAACACAATTTTAAACCTCCAACTCCATGACATATGGCGCACACTGCACCCAACCCATAAAGACTACACATATTATTCTCCACCACACAATAAATACTCTTGTATAGATTATTTCTATACAGATTCTAATGGACTGGACATGGTTACTGACTGCTCAATTGGCCCCATAACTTGGTCGGACCACGCACCGGTTACATGCCAGGTACAGTGGCCTGATCTCCCTCCCACGACCTATATATGGTGACTGGATGACTATCTATTGAATGATCCTATCATTAAACTTGACATCCAAAAGTCTCTGGAAGACTATCTATCACATAATAATCCTATGCACACTTCACTTATAAACGTATGGGAGGCACACAAATGCGTCATATGAGGAGACTTCTTGAAACATAAAGCTCGACTCACTAAACAACACAGACTAAAAAAGGCAGAATTACTTCACACCATAACACAACTAGAGGAGAAACACAATGGAGACTTATCCGACACGATACCAAAAATGCCTTAGATACTGCTAGAAAGGACCTAAAAACACTTTTATCTGAAGCTTATCATCACAAAACTCTGAACACGAAGCAGCAATACTATGAGGGTGGAAACAAGCCCGGGAAGCTACTGGCCAGGGCAGTGCACAGAAGACAACTAAAAACACACATACATTCAATACAAAATTCGGATGGCTCGGTGACTAAAGGCAGCAAACAAATAGCCAACTCCTTCCACTCCTATTATCAGACATTATATAACATAGGCCAGTCAGCAGACCCAACAGCTTCCCACGAAAACATACCGGACAGAACGCTCCTGATAGACCAGTATCTGGCTACGCTGGCTTTGCCGCGGCTGGATTCTGAACAAAGAAACTATCTAGACTCTCATATATCTGCAGATGAACTCTTGCAGGCCATCAAAGACTTCCCCAGCGGAAAAAGCCCAGGCCCAGACGGGCTCTCCATAAAGTATTATAAGTCATATATCGAAACACTAGGGCCATTGATGCTTCAACTTTTTAACAACCTGACTGAACAGCCAGAGCTCTCTAAATCTATGCTAGAGGCACACATCACCGTTTTGCCTAAACCAGGCAAACCCCCTAATAATCCAGCAAACTTCAGACCTATCTCCCTATTAAATTTAGATCAAAATTCTTTCCAAAATTTTAGCAAATCGCCATAATAAATTTCTCGCAAATCTTGTCTCTTCTGACCAGGTGGGGTTCGTACCTGGCAGGGAGGCATGTGATAATACCACAAAGGTGATTCAGATAATAAATTTTGCACAAACTGAAGGAGTGCCACTGGCACTATTCTCGACGGACACAGAGAAGGCCTTCGACCGGGTCGATTGGCTCTTCCTGCGTCAGGTCATGAAGGCCATGAATTTTGGAGACCCTTTCCTAAATATGGTCTTTGCTCTTTACTCAGCTCCTAATGCCCGGATTAGAATAAATGGTACTTTATCAGACACCTTCTCTATATCTAACGGGACCCGTCAGGGACGCCCGTTTTCCCCTCTACTTTTTGCTCTCTCAATCAAAGCACTAGCACAAAAGATACGCCTCAATTCTAATATCAAGGGAATCCGCATTGGTGATACAGAGCACTAACAGGCGTTATACGCTGATGATGTTCTGTACACCCTTACTAATATCGATACGTCAATCCCAGAGCTACTTTCTGAACTAAGGGAATACGGAAACCTCTCTAATTTCCACTTAAACCTCTCAAAATCTGAACTCCTCAATATCAACTCCCCTCCCAAACACACCCAATTCTTAGCACAACACCACAATGTCCCCCTAGCAGCCACCAAACTGAAATACTTAGGTATTTACTTATCGGCAAACGCATCAGATCTCTATAAAAACAACTACCTAACAATTAAAAAGGAGATATCCGATGACCTATCCTCCTGGAAGAATAAATCATTATCTTGGCTGGGAAAGATAGGCCTAATTAAAATGAACATTTTACCACGGATACTTTATGTTATGCAAACGACCCCCATTCACCTACCAGCGGATTTCCTCCCCAAACTCCAAAAGACCTTGGAGCAGTTCATATGGTCAGGAGCGAAACCCAGAGTTCCCAAAAAGACACTTTACCACCCAGAGACAGAGGGGGGTTGGGATTTCCTGACTTAGCATTATACAGAAGGGCCATATTATTACAGAGACTAACTGAGTGGTCACACAACTCTTCACAAAAACAGTGGGTCAGGATCGATGGGCAGATTCTCCATTCCAATAATGTCGCTTCCTTGGCTTGGACCCCTGTGCCTAAGCGCCCAAAAATACTGCAAAAGTACCATTTAATAACAGAAACTCTCTCGGAGTGGGAAAGACTAATTTCCACCAGCACACACATATCAAAACTTACCTCCCCACTAATCCCAATTTTGGAGAACCCTGACTTACCCTATTATGAACTGAGTAGAAATAGAGATAAACCATACAACCTGAGAGTAGGCACTTTACATTTTGCTTTGGCCAATGGAAGACTCAGACCACAACACGAATTGAAAGAACACTCCGTCTACATTTTCTCATCATGGTTGAGATATCACCAGCTATCCCACTTTCTGTCACATCATAAAAATAAATCTGATTTCCTTAGGGAACTTACTCCGTTTGAAACCCTATGCACTGATCTTACCCCACCAAAAAGATTAATCTCAAAAATATACAAACTACTACTCATTCAACATGACATACAATTACCGACATATACAGATGCATGGAACAGAGACCTTAATAATGTAATAGGAGAGGAGGAATGGCTCAAATCATTCATACTGATTAAACATTCTTCCGTCTCCGCAATAGTTCAGGAAATACAACTTAAACTACACACTAGATGGTATTACACACCTTCCAGATTGCACCGATTTTTTCCGACGGCCTCAGCGGCTTGTTGGAGGGGATGCGGCGAGATAGGAACACTCTCACACATTTGGTAGGCCTGCCCTAAACTAACGAATTACTGGACGACAGTCATAGAAGAGATGTCTAACATATTAAATGTACACATATCAAACTCCCTCGAAAACATTCTGTTCCTGCACTTACCTGAATCTATCAACAGGCAGGGATGGGCCCTTCTCCTGATTATGCTAACGGTAGTGAAGAGACTGATTCCTAGACTATGGAAATCAAAGGAGGCACCCACTCTTGCAGAGTGGAGCTCCGCCGTAAATGAATTACTAACACTGGAAAAGTTGCACTATCTTCAGAGCAACCAAATGGACATATACGAATCTTTGCTCACTGTATGGAACCCCCAATTGTTGATCGTCGAGCGCGAAAATAACTCACCACTGAATATAGTCGGATTCATCCTGGGAAACTTCATTCTCGCCTCAGAGAAGAACTGGCGGACATTAAACAAGAATTATCTACAATGGGATCCAGAGTAGAGATGCTGGAGGAAAACAATGAAGAAGTTCGGGAAGATATCCAGAACTGAAAAACTAGCAAATCAACAGGAACTCATCGATACATTAATGGAAAAAATAGATGACCTCGCGAATAGGAGTAGGAGGAAGAACTTAAGAATCAGAGAGATTCCTGACTCTATTCTACCCCGAAACATGAAAGAATGTTAATATACAGACAACATCCTCTGGGTAAGGGCGCATAGAGCTCTGCGGCCAAAACCACCTGACACTGCACCTCCCTGAGATATAATAATAAGATTCAAGGTATTTTAAGAAAATGAAATTATTCTTTCACAATCAAAGAAAAAACAACCTATCAAATTAAGAGGCAGCATCTTACAATTTTACCAAAACCTCTCATCTCAGACCCTGCAGCGCAGAAAGGACTTTGCCCCTTTAACTACCTTGCTGAGATCCAAAAAAATCCCCTACCGTTGGGGATTTCCTACGCAGCTCATGGTCATTATAGATAATAAAAGACTGATTTGCAGAACACCGGGAGACTTCACATCATTCTGTGAGGAACTAGGAATAGACCCACCAGGTAAGACCGATGCTTCCACAACCCAAGCACTGGGTAACACTAAGAGATCATACAACCATCAAGAAAAATGGCAAATCAGCATAACTAAGGTGTGAAAGCCACCCTCCCAGCCACTCAATGCTCCTCACCCACTTCAGGATCCGTCCCAAGATGAAGACATATCTCCCAGGACTTCACTCACCTGCAATGGGACAAGAACTGTATGGACAATAAGAGCTCCTCTGGAGCACTCAGGTACCAATTTCTAAAATTGACTCTCTTTGTGGGCCTACAAGCCCTTTATCACTTTAATTTCAGGCCCATATCTACCCAACCATATCAATGGACCTATAACTTAACCCGTATCCTTTAATGAAACAAAAGGAAGAGAAGTAGTTAGGTTTTAGACCGCACTACTATTACATTAACTATATTTAATTTGACCCTTGCATAATGAAGATCCCACTTGTATGTCTTTCTTTATGCCTTATATTAGGCCAAGAGAAATGTGTATGTTTGTGTTGTTGTTGTTGTTATTGTTTTTACTTTCGTTATCAGTAATTTACAAATGTTATTTATTGTTATGTTTCTATCCATATATGATTATAGATGCAATACTGTACTACAGTTTGATATACTCTCCTGATATGTCATAACTCCTTGAACCTAACATACTACTATATATTCCCATCATTCATAGCCTCGCTTTTACTAAAAATAACTCCCCATGACAAATACACAAGGCAAATAAAATGCCCCTCGTCACTTTTGACACAAAATGCTAAAGGTCTGAACTCCCCATGAAAAAGTTCCAAAGCTCTCTCAGACATAGCAAAATGCCATATTGATATACAATTCCTTCAGGAGACACACTTCAGATGGCATAAAAAACCCAAATATCTCGGCCCCACATATACTCAACACTTCCACAGTTCTGGCCAGGAGGTATTAGTATATTGATTAAAAAATCTATTCCCTTCACACTCCTGCAAAAATCACAGATGCAGAAGGCAGATTCATAGGCATAGTCAGACTTTTATACGGGAGACCTATCAAATTAATTAATATATATGCCCCAAATACGATTCAGAAAAGGTTTTTCACTACCATGTTTAATCGTCATCTGGACATCTCAAAAGGCCCTATATACCTAGGAGGTGACTTTATTCTCCCCATCCAAGCCAAATTAGACAGCACCAATCCCTATCTCAGACATAACACTAGGGGACTATTTATCAAAGCGTCAACTGAAAATACACTTGAATTCCACGTCGTATTTGTCGTAAGATTGATCCGCCGTAGTTATCAAAGCGTCAAGATCGGCAAATGTTGACATTTTTGACGTAAAATACGATCCTGCAATCTCAATCTGACACAGATCGATGCTTGCATCATTACAGATGTTTCAAACTCATGTTCGACTGTATTTGACACTTTTCCCAATTTATCAAACATTTAACAGGTACGCTTGCGTCTATTCCGATGCAGTGTACCTTGTTTTTAATACGCCACCCTTGAGGTCATGGATGCCATAGAACTCAATGGGAGTCTGAAAACACATAGGCATGTATTTATCATTTGTCATCGATGTCGCAGCTATTCAGGCTTTTCCCAACTTTATTTAGCACATTATTGTATATAGATATTGTAATTTGGTTTGCTTAAATCAAATTTTAAAGATATCAAGTAGCGACATATTCTTAGCAAAATGGAGAGGGAATTAGTTATTTACAAAATTGTATATACTGTACATATTTTAGTATGTATATACACACACATAGAAGTTGCAAATATAACGTAATCAGAGAATAATATGTATTTATTTGAAATCTATCACTATTTGAAAGGGATAGGAAATAAAATATTTATTTTACAATAGTGGGAGCTAGCTGCTAATTGAGCCTGTTATGTAGTTCTTTTGTTGTCTTTGTATATTTATTATTGCGACAAGTTAAGTGCAAAACTGTGCAAAAAATATGTAATCCCTGATTTTTAAAGAGAGACAAAGTTGGAGCATAATCCATTCAAATCACTTTTTTTATCTCTATATCTAATAAAGCATTAATTGTAGATCAATAATATATTTGCTTTTTTTTAAGGGCATACATATTTAATAGTTTATAATTGACTTGTTAGGTTATCTGTTTCATTGTCTTGCAGCATCAAACATATATATATATATATATATATATATATATATATATATATATATATATATTCCTTGATATCTCTATCTGTATGTATGTACCTGTATGTACATATTGATCTATGTAATTTTAAATAGAAAGATTGATGTATTTATATATATATCTTTTTTTATTTATTTAGGCCTAGATTTGGAGTTTGGCGGTAGCCGTGAAGTCCAGCGTTAGAGGCTCCTAACGCTGGTTTTAGGCTACCTCCGGTATTTGGAGTCACTCAAAAAAGGGTCTAACGCTCACTTTTCAGCCGCGACTTTTCCATACCGCAGATCCCCTTACGTCAATTGCGTATCCTATCTTTTCAATGGGATTTTTCTAACTCCGGTATTTAGAGTCGTGTCTGAAATGAGCGTTAGAATTCTAACGACAAAACTCCAGCCGCAGAAAAAAGTCAGTAGTTAAGAGCTTTCTGGGCTAACGCCGGTTCATAAAGCTCTTAACTACTGTACCCTAAAGTACACTAACACCCATAAACTACCTATGTACCCCTAAACCGAGGCCCCCCCACATCGCCGCCACTCGATTTAATTTTTTTAACCCCTAATCTGCCGACCGCCACCTACGTTATCCTTTGTACCCCTAATCTGCTGCCCCTAACACCGCCGACCCCTATATTATATTTATTAACCCCTAATCTGCCCCCCACAACGTCGCCTCCACCTGCCTACACTTATTAACCCCTAATCTGCTGAGCGGACCGCAGCGCTATCATAATAAAGTTATTAACCCCTAATCCGCCTCACTAACCCTATAATAAATAGTATTAACCCCTAATCTGCCCTCCCTAACATCGCCGACACATAACTTCTAACATTAACCCCTAATCTGCCGACCGGAGCTCACCGCTATTCTAATAAATGTATTAACCCCTAAAGCTAAGTCTAACCCTAACACTAACACCCCCCTGACTTAAATATAATTTAAATCTAACGAAATTAATTAACTCTTATTAAATAAATTATTCCTATTTAAAGCTAAATACTTACCTGTAAAATAAATCCTAATATAGCTACAATATAAATTATAATTATATTATAGCTATTTAAGGATTAATATTTATTTTACAGTTAACTTTGTATTTATTTTAACCAGGTACAATAGCTATTAAATAGTTAAGAACTATTTAATAGCTAAAATAGTTAAAATAATTACAAAATTACCTGTAAAATAAATCCTAACCTAAGTTACAATTAAACCTAACACTATACTATCATTAAATTAATTAAATAAAATACCTACAATTACCTACAATTAAACATAACACTACACTATCAATACATTAATTAAATACAATACCTAAAAATAACTACAATGAAATAAACTAACTAAAGTAAAAAAATAAAAAAGAACTAAGTTACAAAAAATAAAAAAATATTTACAAACATCAGAAAAATATTACAACAATTTTAAACTAATTACACCTACTCTAAGCCCCCTAATAAAATAACAAAGCCCCCCAAAATAAAAAATGCCCTACCCTATTCTAAATTACTCAATTTCAAAGCTCTTTTACCTTACCAGCCCTGAACAGGGCCCTTTGCGGGGCATGCCCCAAAGAGTTCAGCTCTTTTGCCTGTAAAAAAAAACATAAAATACCCCCCCCCCAACATTACAACCAACCACCCACATACCCCTAATCTAACCCAAACCCCCCTTAAATAAACCTAACACTAAGCCCCTGAAGATCTTCCTACCTTGTCTTCACCTCACTGGGTATCACACCGATCCGTCCTGGCTCCGATATCTTCATCCAACCCAAGAGGGGGCTAGACATCCATCATCCGATGGCTGAAGAAGTCCAGAAGAGGGTCCAAAGTCTTCATCCTATCCGGGAAGAAGAGTAGATCCGGACCGGCAACCATCTTCTTCCAAGCGGCATCTTCTATCTTCATCCGATGAGGACCGGCTCCATCCTGGAGACCTCCACCGCGGACCCATCTTCATCCGGCGATGTCCAACTGAAGAATGACGGTTCCTTTAAGGGACGTCATCCAAGATGGCGTTCCTCGAATTCCGATTGGCTGATAGGATTCTATCAGCCAATCGGAATTAAGGTAGGAATATTCTGATTGGCTGATGGAATCAGCCAATCAGAATCAAGTTCAATCCGATTGGCTGATCCAATCAGCCAATCAGATTAAGCTTGCATTCTATTGGCTGATCGGAACACCTTAATTCCGATTGGCTGATAGAATCCTATCAGCCAATCGGAATTCGAGGGACGCCATCTTGGATGACGTCCCTTAAAGGAACCGTCATTCTTCAGTTGAACGTCACCGGATGAAGATGGGTCCGCGGTGGAGGTCTTCAGGATGGAGCCGGTCCTCATCGGATGAAGATAGAATATGCCGCTTGGAAGAAGATGGTTGCCGGTCCGGATCTACTCTTCTTCCCGGATAGGATGAAGACTTTGGACCCTCTTCTGGACTTCTTCAGCCATCGGATGATGGATGTCTAGCCCCCTCTTGGGTTGGATGAAGATATCGGAGCCAGGACGGATCGGTGTGATACCCGGTGAGGTGAAGACAAGGTAGGAAGATCTTCAGGGGCTTAGTGTTAGGTTTATTTAAGGGGGGTTTGGGTTAGATTAGGGGTATGTGGGTGGTGGGTTGTAATGTTGGGGGGGTATTGTATGTTTTTTTTTACAGGCAAAAGAGCTGAATTCTTTGGGGCATGCCCCGCAAAGGGCCCTGTTCAGGGCTGGTAAGGTAAAAGAGCTTTGAACTTTAGTAATTTAGAATAGGGTAGGGCATTTTTTATTTTGGGGGGCTTTGTTATTTTATTAGGGGGCTTAGAGTAGGTGTAATTAGTTTAAAATTGTTGTAAGATTTTTCTTATGTTTGTAAATATTTTTTTATTTTTTGTAACTTAGTTCTTTTTTATTTTTTGTACTTTAGTTAGTTTATTTCATTGTAGTTATTTTTAGGTATTGTATTTAATTAATGTATTGATAGTGTAGTGTTAGGTTTAATTGTAGGTAATTGTAGGTATTTTATTTAATTAATTTAATGATAGTATAGTGTTAGGTTTAATTGTAACTTAGGTTAGGATTTATTTTACAGGTAATTTTGTAATTATTTTAACTATTTTAGCTATTAAATAGTTCTTAACTATTTAATAGCTATTGTACCTGGTTAAAATAATTACAAAGTTACCTGTAAAATAAATATTAATCCTAAAATAGCTATAATATAATTATAATTTATATTGTAGCTATATTAGGATTTATTTTACAGGTAAGTTTTTAGCTTTAAATAGGAATAATTTATTTAATAAGAGTTAATTAATTTCGTTAGATTAAAATTATATTTAACTTAGGGGGGTGTTAGTGTTAGGGTTAGACTTAGCTTTAGGGGTTAATACATTTATTAGAATAGCGGTGAGCTCCAGTCGGCAGATTAGGGGTTAATAATTGAAGTTAGGTGTTGGCGATGTTAGGGAGGGCAGATTAGGGGTTAATACTATTTATTATAGGGTTAGTGAGGCGGATTAGGGGTTAATAACTTTATTATAGTAGCGCTCAGGTCCGGTCGGCAGATTAGGGGTTAATAAGTGTAGGCAGGTGGAGGCGACGTTGAGGGGGGCAGATTAGGGGTTAATAAATATAATATAGGGGTCGGCGGTGTTAGGGGCAGCAGATTAGGGGTACATAGGGATAATTTAAGTAGCGGCGGTTTACGGAGCGGCAGATTAGGGGTTAATAATAATATGCAGGGGTCAGCAATAGCGGGGGCGGCAGATTAGGGGTTAATAAGTGTAAGGTTAGGGGTGTTTAGACTCGGGGTACATGTTAGAATGTTAGGTGCAGATTTAGGAGGTGTTTCCGCATAGCAAACAATGGGGCTGCGTTAGGAGCTGAACGCGGCTTTTTTGCAGGTGTTAGGTTTTTTTTTTCAGCTCAAACAGCCCCATTGTTTCCTATGGGGGAATCGTGCACGAGCACATTTTTGAGGCTGGCCGTGTCCGTAAGCAACTCTGGTATCGAGAGTTGAAGTTGCGTTAAATATGCTCTACGCTCCTTTTTTGGAGCCTAACGCAGCCTTTATGTGGACTCTCAATACCAGAGTTATTTTTATGGTGCGGCCAGAAAAAAGCCAGCGTTAGCTTTTCGGGTCATTACCGACAAAACTCTAAATCTAGCCGATAATTTTTACATATATTTGTTATTAATTAATGGGACACCAATATCATAGAATATAATTTCAAGCGACAATACAAACCTTTAACTTTTACTAAAGGAACACTAAGCACATTTATGTACTTTCAGAATTATGATTGAACATTCAATTGAAATCCATTTTCAAAATTACTACTATTAACCATTTTAATTATTTATTTTGTTATCTTTATTTTAAAAAGAAGGAATCTAGGCTAAGGAGCAAGATAAATTCAATTGAACCCCCATGGAAAAGCACTATTTCATTGGTGATGTTCAATCAGCAAGGTCAACTCATGTTTTGATTAAAAATGGTCACAATTCATAAATTTAAATGTTTGATTTAAAATACAGATACAAATAGACTGATGACAATTTGAGAATGTGACTATCTTACAAAGTTTATTTAAATTGTACGCTCAATCTGAAGCATGAACAATAAAATTGATGTTCATTTTCACTTTAATCCTCAGATAACCTTTTATAATTGAAATAGCAATGCACATGTGAAAGCCAATCATATAATGAGTCCGATTTAACAAATATCTGCCGGACCTGATCCGATAGTGCAGATCAGATCTGACAAACCTCGCTGAATGCGGAGAGCAATATGCTCTCCGTATTCAGCATTGCACCAGCAGCTCTTGTGATCTGCTGGTGCAACGCCGACCCCTGCAGACTTGAGGACAATTGACCACCAGCAGGGGGTGTCAATCAACCCAATTGTACTCGATCGTTTTGAATTCTTGAGATTCCTGTCTGCCTCATCAGAGCAGGTGGACAGGGTTATGGAGCAGCAGTCTTTAGACCACTGCTCCCTAGCTTGTGTTTCTGTTGAGTCCTAATACTCGCCAGAAACACAGTCCCTCAATAAATGTGCCTCAATGTATCTATGTGCAGTCATCAATCAGCAGCTATATAGTTTATCGGCATATCATTGTCTTTAAACTGTATTTAAAAGAATTGTAGAAACCAAATGTATAATAAATTAACGCCTAGATTTAGAGTTTTGCGGCCAAAGGGGTGCGTTAGCTACACGTGTTTTTTTTCCCCTGCACCTTTTAAATAATGCTGGTATTGAGAGTTCTCTGAAGGGCTGCGTTAGGCTCCAAAAAGGGAGCGTAGAGGCATATTTACCGCCACTTCAACCCTCAATACCAGTGTTGCTTACGGTAGCGGATAGCTGGAAAAACGTGCTTGTGCACGATTCCCCCATAGGAAACAATGGGGCAATTTGGGATGAAAAAAAACCTAACACCTGCAAAAAAGCAGCGTTAAGCTCCCAACGCAGCCCCATTGTTTTCTATGGGGAAACACTTCCTAAATCTGCACCTAACACCCTAACATGAACCCCGAGTCTAAACACTCCTAACCTTACACTTTTTAACCTCTAATCTGCCGCCCCCGCTATCGCTGACCCCTGCATATTATTATTAACCCCTAATCTGCTGCTCCGTACAACGCCGCAACCTACATTATACCTATGTATCCCTAATCTGCTGCCCACAACATCGCCGACACCTATATTATATGTATTAACCCCTAATCTGCCCCCCCAACTTTGCCGCTACCTTGCATACACTTATTAACCCTTAATCTGCCGACCGGACCTCGCCGTCACTATAATAAATGTATTAACCCCTAAACTGCCTCACAAACACTATAATAAATAGTATTAACCCCTAATCTGCCCTCCCTAGCATCGGCGACACCTAACTTCAAGTATTAACCCCTAATCTGCCAACCGGACCTTGCCACTACTCTAATAAATGTATTAACCCCTAAAGTCTAACCCTCACCCTAACACCCCCCTAAATTAAATATAATTTTAATCTAACGAAATAAATTAAATATTATTAACTAAAGTATTCCTATTTAAAGCTAAATACTTACCTGTAAAATAAACCCTAATATAGCTACAATATAACGAATAATTATATTGTAGCTATTTTAGGATTTATATTTATTTTACAGGCAACTTTGTATTTATTTTAACTAGGTACAATAGCTATTAAATAGTTATTAACTATTTAATAGCTACCTAGTTAAAATAAATCCAAAATTACCTGTAAAATAAATCCTAGCCTAAGTTACAATTAAACCTAACACTACACTATCAATAAATTAATTAAATAAACTACCTACAATTACATACAATTAAATAAACTAAACTAAATTACAAAATAAACAAACACTAAATTACAAAAAATAAAAAAAGATTACAAGAATTTTAAGCTAATTACACCTACTCTAAGCCCCCTAATAAAATAAAAAGCCCCCCAAAATAAAAAAAATTCCCTACCCCAATCTAAATTAAAATAGTTAACAGCTCTATTACCTTACCAGCCCTTAAAATGGCTTTTTGCGGGGCATGCCCCAAAGAAATCAGCTCTTTTGCCTGTAAAAAAAACACAATACCACCCCCAACATTACAACCCACCACCCACATACCCCTACTCCAACCCAAACCCCCCTTAAATAAACCTAACACTACCCCCCTGAAGATCTCCCTACCTTGAGT
This sequence comes from Bombina bombina, assembly GCF_027579735.1. Lineage (NCBI taxonomy): Eukaryota > Metazoa > Chordata > Amphibia > Anura > Bombinatoridae > Bombina > Bombina bombina. The sequence continues at coordinate 49,182,111 of NC_069504.1, read as the reverse complement.
CGTCTTCACTCAGCCGAGCAGTGATGGACCAAAAGAAGACATCCGGAGCGGCAGAAGTCTTCATCCTATCCGGGCAGAAGAGGACATCCGGACCGGCAAACATCTTCATCCAAGCGGCATCTTCTATCTTCATCCATCCAACGAGGAGCGGCTCCATCTTCAAGACCTCCGGCTGTTCCGATCAGCCAATAGAATGCAAGCTCAATCTGATTAGCTGATTGGATCAGCCAATCCGATTGAACTTGAATCTAATTGGCTGATTCAATCAGCCAATCAGATTTTTCCTACGTTAATTCCGTTTGGCTGATAGAATCCTATCAGCCAATCGGAATTCGAGGGACGCCATCTTGGATGATGTCACTTAAAGGAACCTTCATTCGTCGGTAGTCATTGGTAGAAGAGGATGTTCCGCGCCGGAGGTCTTGAAGATGGAGCCGCTCCTCGTCGTATGGATGAAGATAGAAGATGCCGCTTGGATGAAGATTGCACAACAAAAGAAAAAGTATACACTTATAGTACACCTAGGTCAATGGATCAATGAATTTGTTTTAATAACTTTTATTAAATCAATAACACCAATTATTCCCTAGGGAATAAATGAAATGGGAAGAAAACTTGAAATGATAGGAATATTAAAATATAACTTTTATTGGGTTAAAATAAAATAGGAAAAATTATTAAAACCACACTTAGGTACCGACTGTATAAATTAAATCTAACCTGAACAAGTGATAAATATTTGTGTTTACCACCACTTGTGACCACTACTGTAATCAGTATCAAATAGGGTAAAAAAGTTGCCTTGTAATTATAATTTCACAATATTAAATGCACTATCCAGTGCATATATGGAGTATATATAGGTATACCATATGTGGAAATTCTATATTAGCAATCAATTGTATCTCTTATCAGAGGTATCTCCTGGGTATATTTGTTTTAGTAATAGCATAAATAGTATTGCTAACAGATATTAGCAGATCTGCTGAGATAGCAGTTATTTAAATTAAAACTGAATTATTATCAATTTATTAAATAATTGTATAGTGATGGTTCTTAATATGTTTGTGTATAAGTTGAGAAGATAATTCTTAAATAATTCAAATGGTTTAATTAGTTTCAGTGTTCAGTGTGTTTAGTGCACTTTAGTTATACATCGTCAGGATAAGGTAACCTGTGGTAATCACTACACACCGTAAAATTGAGCATTGATTGAGATATTTGTGCAATGCCACGGCCTGTCAGTTAAATTGCAACTGAAGTCACCATTGTTAGGCTGAACTAGGTTTAAATTATAGCCTCTCAGTTACTTGAGTGCACACGGTCCTAGTTGTTGGAAACAGTCCAAGTGCCCTGTGCTGTTACACCCAACACTGCGTTAAAATATTTAGTACATAGGTAGTGAGTTTTTCAACTATGTTGGTTGTCCGGTGCAAGTCAGAGGTGACATCACATTAACCGGATTCGCTTTATAATACAACCAGTGAGTAATAATGCCGTTGTGATCTGTGTTAGAATAATCAGCTTAGGTTAATTATTGCATGCACTCTGTGACTCATTCTTACCCACACCTTCGAGCATAAGCAATGTGGATTATGTATCAGCTTTGGGGCATGCCCCGCAAAAAGCCCTTTTAAGGGCTGGTAAGGTAATAGAGCTGTTAACTATTTTAATTTAGATTAGGGTAGGGAATTTTTTTATTTTGGGGGGCTTTGTTATTTTATTAGGGGGCTTAGAGTAGGTGTAATTAGCTTAAAATTCTTGTAATCTTTTTTAATTTTTTGTAATTTAGTGTTGGTTTTTTTTGTAATTTAGTTTAGTTTATTTAATTGTAGGTACTTGTAGTTAATTGATTTAATTTATTTATTGATAGTGTAGTGTTAGGTTTAATTGTAACTTAGGTTAGGATTTATTTTACAGGTAATTTTGGATTTATTTTAACTAGGTAGCTATTAAATAGTTAATAACTATTTAATAGCTATTGTACCTAGTTAAAATAAATACAAAGTTGCCTGTAAAATAAATATAAATCCTAAAATAGCTACAATATAATTATTTGTTATATTGTAGCTATATTAGGGTTTATTTTACAGGTAAGTATTTAGCTTTAAATAGGAATACTTTAGTTAATAATATTTAATTTATTTTTTTAGAATAAAATTATATTTAAGTTAGGGGGGTGTTAGGGTTAGACTTAGCTTTAGGGGTTAATAACTTTATTAGAGTAGCGGCGAGGTCCGGTTGGCAGATTAGGGGTTAATACTTGTAGTTAGGTGTCGGCGATGTTAGGGAGGGCAGATTAGGGGTTAATACTATTTATTATAGGGATTGCGAGGCGTGAGTGCGGCAGTTATGGGGTTAATACATTTATTAGAGTAGCGGCGAGGTCCGGTCGGCAGATTAGGGGTTAATAAGTGTAGGTAGGTAGCGGCGACGTTGGGGGGGCAGATTAGGGGTTAATAAATATTATGTAGGTGTCTGCGATGTTAGGGGCAGCATATTAGGGGTTCATAGGGATAATGTAGGTGGCGGCGATGTGCGGTCGGCAGATTAGGGGTTAAAAAAATGTATTATAGTGGCGGCGATGTGGGGGACCTCGGTTTAGGGGTACATAGGTAGTTTATGGGTGTTAGTGTACTTTATAGCACAGTAGTTAAGAGCTTTATGAACCGGCGTTAGCCCAGAAAGCTCTTAACTACTGACTTTTTTCTGCGGCTGGAGTCTTGTCGGTAGAGGGTCTACCGCTCACTTCAGCCAAGACTCTAAATACCGGCGTTAGGAAGATCCCATTGAAAAGATAGGATACACAATTGACTTAAGGGGATCTGCGGTATGGAAAAGTTGCGGCTGGAAAGTGAGCGTTAGACCCTTTCCTGGCTGACTCTAAATACCAGCGGGTGGTAAAAAGCAGCGTTAGGACCCCTTAACGCTGCTTTTGACTGCTAATGCAGAACTCTAAATCTAGGCGATAGAAAGTTACCACATTGTATGCTATTTATACATATTTCTCTCTATATTTTTTTTTCATGTCACTTGAAATAAATATTTAAATGAATACAGCAACACAATAATTAAGATTAAATAGATATTTATTAAACATAAAAAAGCTAAACTCTTTTTAAAAAAAAAATTGTAAAACTTTTTTTTAATATATATTTTTCAGAAAAATATCAATAACATTTTTAATTAAAGAATATTCATGGCATCCTGCAGGGCCGTACAGCCCTGGACACAATATTTAGTCCTTCAGCAAGCTCACAAAAGATATTGGCCATGGAGGGCCCAGTTTGGGTGCCCTGATCTTGATCTAGAAAAAGACCAAAAGAACATATGTTAGATAAATTCTTTATCAAGATACAATTTGTAAAACATTATATTATTTTTACTTACATTCCACTCTAGCCACCACCTCCTCTTCAGCTACCGCTGGTGACAAAGGGGGTTCGAAAGCATTCCCCGGTACTTGGTCATCTGTTAGAGATGAAACACAATAATGAACAAATGTTAGTATGATCAATGACAACTCCTATACTATACAACAAATAGTTCATTAAAAACTAATAAAAAAACGTCCTCTATAAATTATATTTTAAAATAAATACATAAAATGGACACGCAAACCACATTTTTTCTTTCAGCTTTCATAAAGAGACTATAATGTTTTCAATCTTTATAAATTTTTGGGGATTTTATAATTTGCTTCATTCTTCTATTATACTTTGATGAAAAGCATATCTAGATATTCTCCGTAGTTGCAGAAGTTTTAATGATCATAGATGCCTTGTTTAATTGTCTCACCCATATACATTGTTATAACTTCAACAAAGGATAGATATAGAATGAAGTAAATTGAATATTCTAACTAAATTGTAAGCTTTTGTAATATTATAATCTCTATCTGAATCATGAATGAAAATGTTTGTGTTTAGTGTCCCTTCAACATGCACCCTGAAAGAACCTTTAAAAATAAACAAATTGTAATGTTAAATAATGTCAAAATAGTATGAGAATTTCAAATATTACCTTGGATATCAGGGACTTCAACATCTGTGCCTGAATCATCCTCCTGACGACCCTCAAGGAGGGTCAATGGCAACGGGGGTGAGGAGCGGTTGCTCCTCGGTGTTGCCATTGACACCGGCCTTACGTACCAGGGGATCCTTTCTCTGGGACGCCTGAGATCTGTGAAAATATAAAGTTGTATGTCCACATTAGATACAGGATATATATTATTGTGGAGTAATGTATCTGAAACACCAATGCATGTAATCTTTATTGTCTCTGTTGAAAACCAAATATATACATACATTTATATCTCAAGAGAGAGATATATCAATATAGAGATATATCTATATATCTATATATGCTTTATATATATATATATATATATATATATATATATATATACTGTATATATATATATATATATATATATAAATATAAAAAAAAGCAAAGATGTGTATAGGGAAGGAGCTGGAAAAAACCTAGAAAATGATAGGTGATAAGTATGACTGCAGCCCTAGAAATCCTATCAAAAGTGAGCAGTGTCCCTATAGACTATTCACCTGATAGATAGATTATGATGAATAAATAGATGGGAAAGGTGTTTAAAAACAATTGTGACTAGATGAACATGTAGAGGGGTAGACAACTTTAAATTACTGGTCCCTTTGGGAGTCTACTTACACTCCTTCACCTCAATCCTATGAGGTAAGTGCCACGCAGTGCAAGGGGAGTCCCTTGGGATCACAGTTGCAGATTGTGCCACAATGTCTTCTGGAACAGCTGCCTCTCTTCAGGAATCATTCCCAGGTATATATGGCATAAAAGACAGAAAGTAAATAATAGTGCAACCCTGTATAATATAGTCACACAATTTATTATAATTCAAGGTATATGCTTACAATAAAAGCCCTTCAATAGTATATGAGGTAATTAATCACTGGTAATGCCATATGACGTAAAAAGTACAAAAATGTCCTGGTTATGAAGAGTGCACTATGTGCAAACGTTTATAGGGGGTGTCTATATTATACAGGGTTGCACTATTATTTACTTTCTGTCTTTTATGCCATATATACCTGGGAATGATTCTTGAAGAGAGGCAGCTGTTCCAGAAGACATTGTGGCACAATCTGCAACTGTGATCCCAAGGGACTCCCCTTGCACTGCGTGGCACTCACCTCATAGGATTGAGGTGAAGGAGTGTAAGTAGACTCCCAAAGGGACCAGTAATTTAAAGTTGTCTACCCCTCTACATGTTCATCTAGTCACAATTGTTTTTTTAAACACCAAGAGGAAATATATATTGAATTGACTCTATTTGTTTTTCTTCTATAATATTTATCTGATCCCATTTGTTTTTGGGAATATTCGTATAATTAAGTACTATGTGAGATTCTTATATCTGAATTTTATTTGATTATATACATATATTCTTCATCTTGTATATATTGTTTTTGTATGCTATGTGTTTGAATATTTTAACCTATTGTCAAATTATTATTTTTATGTTTGCATAATACTGCATTGGTATTTACAGGTTACAATGTATAAGTGACTATGTATATAGTTATCAATATTTTACAGTCTTATCTGCTTTGAGTATACAATACATCCTCTTTTCCATATATCTGCTCTAGTACAGTGCATACTATATACAGTATATGGTTATTTTTGTATGGTTATTTTTGTTCTTGTATCAAGGTATTATATAAATCAATAACTGATACCACTGACACTGCTCTGTTAGAAGTGTAATAATATCTACAATATATCTCCCATTCCATCCAATTAGTGCTGCGCCACTAAAATCACTCCCCCTTGTTGTTGTTTTTTCCCCCTTTTCCATCTATTTTTTCATTATATATATATATATATAATATATGTATATGATATATATATATATATATATATATATATATATATATATTTATATATAGATGCTCAAAAAACAAAGTATTGCAGTATGCAGTGATACCTTTTTTATTGGACTAACATAATATTTAAAAAACAAGCTTTCAAGAGTTTTCCTCTCTTTCTCAGGTCTAAAGCAATACTTATCATTCTGATATAGATACACATCACATACAACAAATGGAACGGAGGGAGGGGGGTGAGAAGGGGGTCATAAAAGCAGAGAATGTGTCTGAAGGAGAAAATAGCTGAGAATAGCCAGAAAGAATAAACAAACAGAGGAGAGTAAATAGGCCAGATGAGAGGAAAAACAAAAGGAAAAAGAAACCAATATAGGATAATAAGATGAGAGATTATAGAAAGTTATGGTAGTGTGTGAGAAAGCCAGAGTCTACATTAAGTCCTTCATTTCTGGTATTGAAATGTGTGATCATTTTCATCTCAAACGTCTTTCATTCATGAGAGTCTTTGAAATTCCCTTTAAGAATTTTAATCTTGAGGTTAAGGATGGAGTGACCAGTCTGGGTGAAGTGATGACCAACAGGGGTACAATATTCATTTTCCTTGTGGTTTTTGATCGAGTGTCTGTGTAGATTCATTCTGAGATGCAGCTTTAGGCCAGTTTCTTCAATGTAGCAACCTCTGTCATACGCTGTACACTGTATCATGTACACCACATTAGCAGATGAGCACGAATAGGATCCTTTAATATTATATGACCCGTTGTTGTGTCTGGAAGGATAGCGTGTAAAAGATACTAACACTCACTGGCTCTGTTGTGCTAACCCAAAAACATTAGCAAATCCCCAAATTGCTAATGATAAGTAACATCAAAAAAGGGGAGTAGGGTAGCGCTAATTAAAGCTTAGAGCAGCAAATATAAGGTTAATATAACGTGCAGGTGGTCTGTAAGTGATAATCACGTGGCCTCTCTAAAAGAGACTGGATAGTAAATTAAATGTTTATAAAATAAGATAATATATGTATAAAATACTAGAGATATGTTTAAAACATATGATAAATTTAATGTACAATAGCAAATACACAGTTTAGTGCCGGCACTGTCTTATAATAATATAGTAAAAATATGACATAAAACCATTTAAAAAATAATGGCTTGCAATATGGAGCAAAATGCAACAAAACAAGAATTAAACTAGCTTGCTGAATATTGTTTTCACAGCATATAACATAGAGTAAGTCCATATTAAAGAATGATACAGCGTTCTCAGCTAATGGATACAGAGTTACCATCTCTGGAGTAGAAAGTGTTGTCCGTTATTATGCAGTTCCATGTCTTTGTATGGAATGGAACAGTTCTCCTGATTAAAATTGAGCGTATAGTAATCCAGGTGACAAGATGTTTATTGGTGAATTTCTTCAACTTGTTGGTTAGTTCTTTCTATAGATTGCCTTGCGGCGTCCTAGAATGTTGGTAATAGCAGCGGGGGAGTGGGTAGGTCCTGGGACCGAGGTATTAGCTGACAGCAGAAGATTTTTTCAGCTACACCAACGAGTCCTATTAGCCTTTCCAATGTGGAGCTGAGGGAGCTTTCATAAAACCCCAGACAATTAGGCGATCGTGCAGACCGAGCGCCTGTAAGAAACAATTGGTATGCAGATCATGGGTCTGATTTTAAGCATATATCAGCCACTCAGGTTGTTGCGAGAGGGATTATGCACCGCACCTACTGTAACCACTTGTGTATCAGATAGAAAAGTCAGATAGACGAGCAAATCTACGCGTTTCAGCCCGATAGGCCTTTATCAAGATCTGTATCATGTACACCACATTAGCAGATGAGCACGAATTGGATCCTTTAATATTATATGACCCGTTGTTGTGTCTGGCTGTGTTGTTGTCACATATATGTTGACACAGTTTGCAGAGTGATTTGTTGCATCGTGCAGTGCCATTCTGTGTAAGCTTCTGTTCTGTGGTTAATTTGCTGCGGACCAATCTCTGTCTCAGGTTAGGCGGTTGTTTGAATGCTAGTATGGGGGGTTCAGGAAATATTTTTTTGAGTGGTCCTCTGAAATTAGTGGTTGTAGCTCTTTAATAATTTTGCGCACTCCTTCCAGAGTAGGGTGACTACTAGAGGGGTTCTTGTTTTGTTTTCCTTTTCTTTGTATTGTAGGAGTCTTTCCCGTGGTGTTTTTAGGGCAGATTTGATTTTTTTAGATATTGTCCTTTCCTTGTAGCCCTTTTGCCTAAATGACTCTGACAGTGGAGCTGATCTCTGTCTTTTATGTCAGAGCAAATGTGGTGATATCTGATAGCTTGGCTGTAGATGATACCTTCTTTGGTGTGATTGGGATGGAAGCTGGAATTGTGGAGGTAGCTGTACCTTTCTGTGGGTTTTCTGTATATAGATGAATGAAGGATGCCATTGGTGACAGTTATTGTGCAGTCCAAGAAGTTCACACTATGATTTGAAAAGTCCATTTTAAGGTTTATTGACGGGTGAAATGAATTAAATGATTTGTGGAAATCTAAGAGGCTTTCTTCTCCTTCTGTCCATATTATGAAAATATCATCGATGTAACGATAATATGTATAAGGTTTAATCCCTAGCCATTCAAATCTCAGACCTGGAACTGAAGCTGGCAGATCTAGAAGATAGATCTCGCCGTAACAATATACGCATTAAGGGTATTCCAGAGTCAGTCCTACCACAGGACCTAGAAAAGTATCTGCATGGCCTATTTGAAACAGTGTTGGGACCCGCAACAGGCACCGAGGCCCTTATAGACAGAGCCCACAGGGCTCTTAGAGCTCGCTCAGCAGATGGTGGCCAACCAAGGGACGTTATAGCTAGGCTCCACTACTATACATACAGGGAAAGAATATTCCGAGCCTTAGCCAGAGATAAACGCTTACCTGAAGAATATGCCGGACTGCAAGTCTACCCAAACCTTTCCACTCCCCCAGCTGCAGATTCACATACATTACCAGCCCTATACCAAAATACTGAGAGAGAAAGACTTAAAATATAGATGGGGATTTCCAGTACGTCTCTTTATTACCAAGGATGGCCAACAGTACATGGCTTCCACTCCTTAACAGGCATGTGAATTACTCCAAAAATAGAACTTACTCCCTACTGACGGAGAGGATCACTTCCCTGATCCGGGACTGACCACCGGACTAAGAGCGTCGGCTCCACCATGGAAGCCATTACCACAAAGACCCCCTAGCACTGCTGGACATTCCAATGAGACCTTCAAGAAGCGCAGAGACCTTATTGGTCCACACCAGGATTCAGACCCATAGAGAGCCTGCTTTCATACTCTATCCGCTGAACCTCCTGAAAGAAGAAACCAATTCGTCACAGGAAGAAGCACCCCCCAATCCCCAAAAGTCTATCTCATGGACTGAAAAGAATGAAGACGGGTGAGATCTAAGCAATTATATAGTGTAATTTGTTTGTCTATTCTTGCATGGACACTAGCCATAGACTCTAAACATGTTTTTTTTTTTCTTGTTGTACACATGTGCACTGTTATTGTTTATTCTTGCAATGGACACTTACCATAGACTCTAAATATGTTTGTTTTTTCTTATTGTCCACATGTGCGCTGTTATTGTTTATTCTTACAATGGACACTTGCCATAGACTCTAAACATGTTTGTTTTTTCTTATTGTCCACATGTGTACTGTTATTTACTATTCAAGTGATAGACACTAGCTATGACTTATGAGCGTGTTTGTTTGTTTTATTGTTATTAGATCACATGATTATCCCTTGTTTTACTGTGCCGAACTATACACTTAAATAATTGAATGCTCACATACTCACCTATCTGACCACCCCAGATATTTGATTATGAAAGACATTGAGATTAGACCAAACCTATTTCTGAATGCCTTTATTGATTATGTGACTATCATTCCCCGAGAGACTTTATTATGAGTGGGATATGTACTACGACCAGGCCATATTCTAATACTCCCCATAACGCTTTGACCTATATGGAGATTGCTGGGGCATTTAATTTAACTCCCTTACAGACATACTATGAGATGACTGCCCTGGCCTTATTGAGACCTTTAATGGCAGACCCCTGACTACTACGGTCCACAGACTCTTAGTTAGCGACTCATAGATTAGTGCATAGTACCATAATCTAAGATCAAATGTCCATACCACCATTAGGGAGACCCTGACCACACGGCACACAGAGTTTGATACTAGACACGAAAGGTTTAATAATATCTAGCAGGGGAGTGGTGGTCATGCCGTTTTCAATTACTTGGTGTTAGACTATCGAGTGCAGTTCAAAGTTCCTCCTGTTGAAATTGAAATTAATGTTTATATAAAGAGGCTTACAGCATTAAATGTTATTTCGTATATGACATACATATTTAACACATATTGTTTCTTTAAACTTTGCTTTTCTTTCTTCTCCTTTTTCTTTCTTTCTCCTCTTCACTTTTTCTCCCTTTCTTTTCTATACATGATACTCCAGGCCGGCGGGGCCATGGACCCCTCTCCGCTTAGCTCCCCCCCAATATATTAGTTGTGCCCCACTGGCATAGACCAGTTGGTGCACTCATTGCGAAAGTGTACGCTCACCACTTTTAGCCAGTTAAGGAAGTTCCTTTCCGCCTATATACCATATCTCTCTTTCCAAAATATTCCACTAGCTCCTAGACCTCACTGTGTACGACCAGGCCCTTATAATTAGCAGCTGGAATACACCCTTACCCCAATTGGCTCAGGCAACCTCGCCTATACCCCCAAAAATGATCCCTATACGCATAGCTTCACTGAACGCGCAAGGCCTAAATTCTCCCACTAAGAGGAAACTATTACAGCAATATGCCCTAGCACACAAAGTTCACATTATGTTCCTACAAGAAACTCCTTGGATGGGGGAGCCCCGGATTTCTGCGCTTTCCTGGTACTACCCAGTTTGCGAAACTGCTTCTAATTTGGAAAGCAAAAACAAGGGAGTTGCCATCTTGATCAGTAGAGATTTGTCATTTAAATTGGAATATGTTGAAAGAGACAGTGAAGGCAGATTTCTGATTCTTATATGCTCGCTCAACGACTCACTATTCACGCTGGTCTCACTGTACGCACCCAACTCCAAACAGATCCCATTCCTCCGTAAGCTTTTAGTACACATAGATCAGATTAAGAGGGGACACCTAGTGATAGGGGGAGACTTCAACATGGTCTGGGACCCAACCACTGACAAACAGTCCTCTGCTGCAATACGCTCTGACAGAAACACCTCTTCTATCTCCAACGCCTTTCGGAAACTCATATACCAACATAACCTTTATGACACCTGGAGGTGCTTAGCACCCTCAGTGAAAGACTTTACGCACCACTCAAAGGCCCATAACTCATACTCCAGACTGGATTATATATTCTGTGACTAATGGTCCTTGGACCAATTTGTCAACCCTAACATTAGCCCATGCACATGGTCAGACCATGACATGGTCTACTTAGACTTCACTAAGTTGCAAGCTTTCACTAATAGACCCCCATGGAAACTCTCAGAGCAATGGCTATCGGAAATAGAACTCCCAGCACTCCAGGAGATTGTGCAGGAGTTTCTGACACATAATGACTCAAGCACTTTCTTGGCGGAGTTCCTGGAAGCGAACATCACCACTATCCACAAAGAGGGCAAGAACCCGCTGCTGTGCTCCAGCTACAGGCCCATATCGCTTATTAATGTGGATGCCAAAATCTATGCCAAAATATTGGCAAATAGATTAGGGAAGCACCTACAAACAATTATACACTTAGACCAAGTAGGTTTTGTGCAGGGGAGACAGGGCACCGATAATACTCGACGCCTCTTAAATATTTATTCGGAGGCAATGGACATGGGACTCCCTATACTCACCCTGTCACTCGATGCCAAGAAGGCCTTTGACAGGGTGAGATGGGACTACTTATTCCAAACACTTTCAGCATTTGGTGTGCCGGACCCATTCATCACTGCGACCAAAGCACTGTATTCAGCCCCGACCGCAGTTGTTAGGGGAGTGGGATTCTGCTCCCCTAAAATTACAATTAGTAATGGAACCAGGCAGGGATGCCCTCTCTCCCCCCTACTATTCGTCCTAGCTATTGAACCCCTAGCAATTGCAATTAGAGAGTCGACTCTGATTCATGGAGTGCAGATGCATGATACCCCCCAAAAGCTCGCTCTCTTCGCCGATGATCTTACGGTCTTCCTTTCGGACCCGGTAGAGTCTCTCCCTCCACTGATGGCCCTTTTTAAACAATTTGGGGACATCTCCTATTACAAATTGAATGTGACCAAAACGGAGGCTTACTCCATCAATATCCCTCAGAATGAGAGGGATGAGATTCAGCGTATCTATTCCTTCAAGTGGTCCTGCAAGGGAATCCGTCACTTGGGAGTCTTCCTCTCACATAAAAAGACTGTGGTGATCAAAGAGAACTTTGAAACACTGCTAACAACTGTCACTTCGGAAATTAACTCTAAGAGATATAGTGATATATCTTGGATGGGCAGGGTAGCGGCTCTTAAAATGATGATCCTGCCAAAGCTCACCTACCTATTCCGCTGTATCCCAATACCAGTCCCGGGGGCACTGCTGAGGAAGTTTCAGACCCTCTTTAACTCATACACCTGGCATGACAAAAGACCCCGGGTGGCGGCGCATATTTTTCAACAGCCAATAGAGAAAGGAGGCCTTGGCCTTCCCAGTGTCAAAACATACTATGAAGCAGCAATGCTAACCCATGCTATGGCATAGGCTAAGGCCCTCCCACCAACAAGATGGAGGGAGCTAGAGCAAGCATCGCTCCCAGCGTACATCTACCTAGAGGATCTTCTTTGGTTGCCCCAACATTGGCAAGTCAAAGTTCACGTTGCAAACAACATTGTGAAAGGGTGCCGAGATGCTTGGACTAAGCTGAGACACAATACATTAGTGGCCCCACACCCCTCACCAATACACCCAATAAGGGGTCTCTTGATAGGACTACTTAACACAAATCTTAGTGCATGGGCTGCTATGGGAATAAACTCTGTGAGAGACTTTTACAGTAATGGACAGCTACGAGCACATAGAGACATGGTGGACCTTCCCACACTGTCCTCTAGACACCAGTTTGACTTACTGAGACTCCGTACCCTGATGAGATCTTGGGGCTTTTTAGATGATTCATTGAGAGACCTGACCATTTGGGAGACACAATGGATAACCAACACCCAACTACACAAACCCCTCTCAGTACACTATCATTGCCTTATAGAGGAAGGGGCTACCCCAAAAACAGTCCATATGAATGCATGGGAAGAAGAGTTACAGGTCACATTCTCAGCAGAAACCTGGGACAAAGCCATTGGGCTAACGAAAAAGGCAACCCATTGTGTCACTCTTTATGAACTATATTTTAAAGTGATAACCAGATGGCACCTAGTGCCCACAAAATTAAGGAGACTTTTCCCAGAACATTCACAGCTGTGCTGGAGAGAATGCGGGGAACCGGGCTCCCACATCCATGTTTGGTGGACCTGCCCTAAACTGGTGACTTATTGGCAGAGAGTAGGAAAGATTTGTACAGACTTGGAACTAACTCCAACCCTGAGCCCAGCCCTAGCCATCTTACATTTAGATATAGACAAGCTTCCTAAAACTAAACAAAACCTCTTGGTCTATATTCTCATCTCTGCTAAATTGCTTATAGCCAGGAACTGGAAAAAGAGTCAACCCCCTAGACTACAGAGCGTAATTGAGAACGTGAACTATATTAAAAATATGGAAAACTACGTTGCTAGAGAGAGAAGACAACTGGGCAATTATTACGCAATCTGGGAGCCCTGGGAATCTATGCTGACCCGCCCGACCCCTAATATTAGAATCTAGACACTGGAGAGAGGGTAGAGAGATAGGAACGCACCCCCTCCAGCCACCTTCACCCATGACCCCCATATTCACCTCTTGCCCCCTCCCCTGTCTAGGAGCTAAGACAGTAGCCCAGAGCTCTATCTACCAGATAACAAGCGGAGAGGGGTCGGAGAACCCCCTGCCCCAATTGAAGCCTGAGCCACAGCACACTGAGTAATGCCATGCTAACTGATTACTTCTTCTGACTGGTTTGTTACCCTAAGGATTACACCTTTGTAGACTGATGATATACACCTGTATATTCCTGAGAGTTTATTGTATATGCATAAGGTGACCTCTGTAAAAATGAGGACTCACACACAGGGAGAAACTTCTATTCTCAGTTATTGACAGCAGTAATAGAACCCTGCACATAAGAATGCACCTTTCATGCTTTGTTAAATATAGATTCTGTTTATGTTCATGTTTGAGAAAGGCTGTATGTTAAAAATATGTCCTCAATAAAAAATGTCTTTTTTTATAACAAGCATTTGTCAAAAAAAAAAAAATGTATAAGGTTTGTGGGGTTGAGTACATAAGAATCTGTATTCTAGGTACGCCATGAAAAGATTGGCGTATTGGGGTGACATTTTTGTGCCCATCGCTCTCCCTGTCATTTGTAGGTAGTAATTGTTGTTAAATCTGAAATAGTTGTGTGTGAGTATGTATATATATATATATATATATATATATATATATATATATATATATATATATATGATATATATATGATATATATATGTATATATATATATACAGGGAGTGCAGAATTATTAGGCAAATGAGTATTTTGACCACATCTTCCTCTTTATGCATGTTGTCTTACTCCAAGCTGTATAGGCTCGAAAGCCTACTACCAATTAAGCATATTAGCTGATGTGCATCTCTGTAATGAGAAGGGGTGTGGTCTAATGACATCAACACCCTATATCAGGTGTGCATAATTATTAGGCAACTTCCTTTCCTTTGGCAAAATGGGTCAAAAGATGGACTTGACAGGCTCAGAAAAGTCAAAAATAGTGAGATATCTTGCAGAGGGATGCAGCACTCTTAAAATTGCAAAGCTTCTGAAGCGTGATCATCGAACAATCAAGCGTTTCATTCAAAATAGTCAACAGGGTCGCAAGAAGCGTGTGGAAAAACCAAGGCGCAAAATAACTGCCCATGAACTGAGAAAAGTCAAGCGTGCAGCTGCCAAGATGCCACTTGCCACCAGTTTGGCCATATTTCAGAGCTGCAACATCACTGGAGTGTCCAAAAGCACAAGGTGTGCAATACTCAGAGACATGGCCAAGGTAAGAAAGGCTGAAAGACGACCACCACTGAACAAGACACACAAGCTGAAACGTCAAGACTGGGCCAAGAAATATCTCAAGACTGATTTTTCTAAGGTTTTATGGACTGATGAAATGAGAGTGAGTCTTGATGGGCCAGATGGATGGGCCCTTGGCTGGATTGGTAAAAGGCAGAGAGCTCCAGTCTGACTCAGACGCCAGCAAGGTGGAGGTGGAGTACTGGTTTGGGCTGGTATCATCAAAGATGAGCTTGTGGGGCCTTTTCGGGTTGAGGATGGAGTCAAGCTCAACTCCCAGTCCTACTGCCAGTTTCTGGAAGACACCTTCTTCAAGCAGTGGTACAGGAAGAAGTCTGCATCCTTCAAGAAAAACATGATTTTCATGCAGGACAATACTCCATCACACGCGTCCAAGTACTCCACAGCGTGGCTGGCAAGAAAGGGTATAAAAGAAGAAAATCTAATGACATGGCCTCCTTGTTCACCTGATCTGAACCCCATTGAGAACCTGTGGTCCATCATCAAATGTGAGATTTACAAGGAAGGAAAACAGTACACCTCTCTGAACAGTGTCTGGGAGGCTATGGTTGCTGCTGCACGCAATGTTGATGGTGAACAGATCAAAACACTGACAGAATCCATGGATGGCAGGCTTTTGAGTGTCCTTGCAAAGAAAGGTGGCTATATTGGTCACTGATTTGTTTTTGTTTTCTTTTTGAATGTCAGAAATGTATATTTGTGAATGTTGAGATGTTATATTGGTTTCACTGGTAAAAATAAATAATTGAAATGGGTATATATTTGTTTTTTGTTAAGTTGCCTAATAATTATGCACAGTAATAGTCACCTGCACACACAGATATCCCCCTAAAATAGCTATAACTAAAAACAAACTAAAAACTACTTCCAAAACTATTCAGCTTTGATATTAATGAGTTTTTTGGGTTCATTGAGAACATGATTGTTGTTCAATAATAAAATTAATCCTCAAAAATACAACTTGCCTAATAATTCTGCACTCCCTGTATATATATATATATATATATATATATATATATATATATATATATATATATATATATATATAAATATATATATATATATATATATATATATATATACACAACAACAATTAAAATTATGGGGAGGCGAAAAGTGAGTTTAAAATCCTCCACTAAATACAAAATGTAGAGAAAATAACTCATTGTGTAAACCATTTACAAATCTAGACAAGTCAGAAGACTTGCTTTTCCCACAGAAACTCTCCAATTACACTGTTTCCAATGCAGCAAAGGATTCTGGGTAAGACATGCAAATGAGGTTCACAATGACTCACCTTTTTTCTTTTAGCCTGCTTTTTAAGGCAGACTTCCCTTTATGCCATAGCATCGCCACATTACACAGCTTTTACGCTTAGCTAGGGTTAGTACAGTGATTCAGAACCAATCCCAGGACAGGAATTAAAAACATGTATCAACATATGTTATGCCTTATACAGCATCTGGACTGATAAAAATGTCCTTGTTGTAGGGGGAGCACTTCTGCAAATTAAGTGATAGTATCCTCATAGGATTGAGGTGAAGGAGTGTGAGTAAACACCCAAGGGGAGCCGTTTTTTGTCTACAAGTCTTTGTTTACCATATTTTATCTGAGAATCAAGATGAGCTTGACAAGGCTCTAATTCCCTCTTTCACAAGAGACATTATACAAGGGATTGTTTACACTAAAAATTTATTTTGTATACTTTGTTTTACAGTCTGTTAAGTGTTCTTATTATTGAATATTACCTTTGATACCATAAATGTATCGATTGTAAAGAACACAACATCCTACAGTGAGACATATTCTTATCACCACTATTTGCAGCTAAGAAAAATATTTTTAAGTGCATTATCTATTGCATATTTTTTATTATGTGCAAGACTCTCTACTGATGTTCCACATGCTATTACGGAACCAATGAGATTGGGTCTTGCCTCTGTGTATTTAATTATTTATCCATCTAAGAAACTTATCTTATTCCTTTTTTGAATATTATATTCAGAATTTCATATATTTAATTGGCTCATTGTAGCCTTATCTATTAGATAGGTTGCGCCATTGGAGTATTTTCCTTACATGTTTTGTCCTTTGTTTCTTCCCCTTTCCCTTAATATTTCGATCTCATATATATATATACATGCATAATATTTTTTTAAATATTTATCTCTATAAGTAAACTTTCTTGTAGCATTGTTAATAATTATGATGTAGCATGAATTTTCATTCATTTTTTTTTAAAATCTCCTTTTTTAGTCTTTATATATGTCTCCATAAAATACATTAATATGATGATAATTTAAAGAGGAATAACATTGTATTTGATTGACCCTCTACAGAAATTATGGGGTGGTGAATGACATCAAATGTTTGAATGCAGTAAAATACATAGAAAAATAACAAATAAAAAATAAGATGGGCCTTCTTCAAGAAAACTTTAATTATTATCAAATAAATGTAAGATATTTTTAATGAATAGAATAAAATAAATATGATTAGCTCAGAAAGACATTTCAAATCCAACCTTTTTTTTTTTTTTTTTTAAGATATGCGTCATTTAAGTATACATAATTTTTAAGTACAATACACAATATTCTTACATGCTCAAATGAGTGATCGCAAATCGCGGAGGTAGCTGTACCTGTCTGTGGGTTTTCTGTATATAGATGAATGAAGGATGCCATTGGTGAAAGTTATTGTGCAGTCCAAGAAGTTCACACTATGATTTGAAAAGTCCATTTTAAGGTTTATTGACGGGTGAAATGAATTAAATGATTTGTGGAAATCTAAGAGGCTTTCTTCTCCTTCTGTCCATATTATGAAAATATCATCGATGTAACGATAATATGTATAAGGTTTGTGGGGCTGAGTACATAAGAATCTGTATTCTAGGTATGCCATGAAAAGATTGGCGTATTGGGGTGGCGAAAAGTGAGTTTAAAATCCTCCACTAAATATAAAATGTAGAGAAAATAACTCATTGTGTAAACCATTTACAAATCTAGACAAGTCAGAAGACTTGCTTTTCCCACAGAAACTCTCCGATTACACTGTTTCCAATGCAGCAAAGGATTCTGGGTAAGACATGCAAATGAGGTTCAATGACTCACCTTTTTACTTTTAGCCTGCTTTTTAAGGCAGACTTCCCTTTATGCCATAGCATCGCCACATTACACAGCTTTTACGCTTAGCTAGGGTTAGTACAGTGATTCAGAACCAATCCCAGGACAGCTGTTTCGTGGTTATTGCCACTCATCAGCTGGGAGTAGGTTGAATCACTGCTTGGTAAAGTTCATTGCTGGGGGAAATACAACAACAAATAAGATTATGGGGAGGCGAAAAGTGAGTTTAAAATCCTATATATATATATATATATATATATATATATATATATATATATATATATATATATATATATATATATATATATATATATATATATATATATATATACTATATATATATATACATATGCTGGATAGATAGATGATAGATAGATAGATAGATAGATAGATAGATAGATAGATAGATAGATATTATTTCTCTGCCTGTCTGTCTGTCTCTCTCTCTCACTATTACAATTTGTAGATATACATACATATATAAATATATTTTTTTGCTTAAGAATATAGATAAATATATATATATATATACATATATATATATATATATATATATCCAGAAGCAAAAAAAGGCACTCACTGTTCACAATAAAACATAGCTTTTAATAAGTATTCAAAAGTTAAAACGACATAACGTTTCGGTGTTCACAAAACACCTTTGTCAAATGTCAGAAAAAGTTATAGACAACTTAATGCCCAACAACTCACTTGTTGTAGGGGGAGCACTTCTGCAAATTAAGTGATAGTATCCTCATAGGATTGAGGTGAAGGAGTGTGAGTAAACTCCCAAGGGGAGCCGTTTTTTTGTCTACAAGTCTTTGTTTACCATATTTGATCTGAGAATCAAGATGAGCGTGACAAGGCTCTAATTCCCTCTTTCACAAGGGACATTATACAAGGGATTGTTTACACTAAAAATTTATTTTGTATACTTTGTTTTACAGTCTGTTAAGTGTTCTTATTATTGAATATTACCTTTGATACCATAACTGTATCGATTGTAAAGAACACAACATCCTACAGTGAGACATATTCTTATCACCACTATTTGCATCTAAGAAAAATATTTTTTAAGTGCATTATCTATTGCATATTTTTTATTATGTGCAAGACTCTCTACTGATGTTCCACATGCTATTACGGAACCAATGAGATTGGGTCTTGCCTATGTGTATTTAATTATTTATCCATCTAAGAAACTTATCTTATTCCTTTTTTGAATATTATATTCAGAATTTCATATATTTAATTGGCTCATTGTAGCCTTATCTATTAGATAGGTTGCGCCATTGGAGTATTTTCCTTATATTTTTTGTCCTTTGTTTCTTCCCCTTTCCCTTAATATTTAGATCCCATCAGAACAGCCATCAAAAATCATGGAAGTGAACAACCGGTGGCACACCACTTTGCTATCAGTGGACACAGTGTACAGGATCTTAGATTTAAGCTCATAGACCATGTCCCTGTGCCCTCTAGGGGTGGGGACCGGGACAACAAATTATTACAAATCGAATCCAAGTGGACCTTCCGTCTTAATACCATACGCCCGAAGGGACTGAACGTGAACCTGGACTGGCACTGTTTCCTTTGAACTATTGGGGACTCCGATGGTTGTGCAGTGGATATCTATGAAGAAGTTAGAGTAGAAGACGGACTATATGACTTTATCCTTTGAATTCTACCTATGAGAGTTGACGATCCATTCATCTCCACTCTCATCCTTCTATTTTGTTTTTCACTATGGGGTTTAGTTTCTTTTCTCCTCTTCCTTGTTTTATTTAATTTCTTTGGGGTTTCTTTGTCCATATCCTCATGGGATGTTCTGGGTTCTCTATGCACTTCTTTGCTTTGTTTTCTCACTCTCTTCATATCTTTTGGGATTCTTTTCTATTCTTGTCTCTATTTGTATTTTCATCCTTTATGTTTATATATGAGTATTCTTTAGGTTTATTTTTATTTTTATATTTATTTTTATTTTTATTTTTATATTTATTTTTATTTATGTTTTATTCTATGCTATTTCATTTTATTTTATTTTACCTCAGTTTATTTTACTGCAGTTTATTTTATTTTTTATTTATTTATTTTCATCAGTCCTTGCATTTCTTTATTTCAATTTCAGTTTTGTTTTGTCCTATATTTTCTGTTACATTTCAATTTATTTTACTTTATTTTATTTATTTTATTTTATTTTATTTTATTTTATTTTATTCTTTTATTTTTATTTTTATATTTATTTTTATTATTATTATTTTTATTTTTATTTTTATTTTTATTTTTATATTTATTTTTATTTTAATTTTACTTTTATTTTTATTTTTATTCTTACTTTTATCTTGTCATATAGCTCTGGCTTTTTATGTATCACTGGCAACATTGATGTTTGGCTCACTCTGATTGAATAGATACGATGTTCTATAAGTAGTGCTGTTGAATAACTCTATAGATTATAGACACAGTGATTAGAGTCCAGCATCACACATATTACCGCACGTAGTGAATTGGCTGCTTAGAGTCCTTTAGACTTAGCATTTATCTTATATACTTGATAATGCTGGACTACACAGTAAGTGAGTAATTCTAGTAAGGGCATTCCCTCTAAGTGATCCTCTCCACAGCATGTACCATCACCATGACTACCTGACACACAATACAGCGCGCAGCTGTTTGACGTCAGTACACATTGCCGGCTATGTGCGTCGCAGATACTCATCGTGGGGCCACGCTGTTCTCTCAGATTAGTTGTATTTACGGTGATGTTTCGGATACACAAGAAAGAGAAGGAACAGGTATGCTTCCCTTGAGTTAACAAGTAGAAAGGGCTGCGATAGAATGCCTGGAACATATGAGCCGATGGTTGGATTCATAGCCGTATTACTATATCTGGTTTGTGTGTTATAGCACAGGATGAATTACCTGCTGTAACTTGCTAGTTCATTATTGTTGAAATGACTAATATTCTTGATCCTATAACGCTGCTTACAGTATTTTCTTAAATTAACGTTTAGAGATTTTCTGATTAGGTTATGCAATCAGCATTTATATTCAGATTATCCAGAAGGCTATTAATATGTACATAATTTAGTTCACATACACTTTGATATAGACACCGTTACACAGGTTCAGGGACACAATATGTGTTAGGGGACACTTAGGTTTTCATCCATTTCACTCACTTTGAGAGCAGGAGAATGTATAGTTTTTCCCACGATACCTTTCAACACAACAATATGTTATATTTTATTACACTTGTGTTTTTGTTCACTTTATGTGGTTATTGGTATAGTATGCTTTATATCAGTTTGTTTCCCCATACTTAAATATAATTTTTAATATGTTGCAATATACCTATATGTGAACATTATATAGTTTGTTGAACAGCATTAATTCACATGAGTAACACTCATCACATGACTATAATGTTTTTGAGGATCACCATGACAACTGTTTTGGCGCAATTTTCACTGGGAGGGGTTAGTTTGGCTTTATAAGTTCAGTCACTTTTAGTTTGTCTTTGTCTGAGGAAGGGGAGTGTGTCCCCGAAACGTCACAATTATTAAAGTTATTTTGAAGAAAAAGACCAGTGAGTGCCTTCCTTTACTGTGTGTATATATATATATATATATATATATATATATATATATATATATATATATATATATATATATATATTATTAAGATTATGGGGAGGCGAAAAGTGAGTTTAAAATCCTATATATATATATACTATAAATATATATATATATATATATATATATATATATATATATATATATACATATGCTGGATAGATAGATGATAGATAGATATTATTTCTCTGTCTGTCTGTCTGTCTGTCTCTCTCTCTCACTATTTAAATATGTAGAATATGCTTAAGAATATATATATGTATATATATATATGCATAATATTTTTTTAAATATTTATCTATATAAGTAAACTTTCTTGTAGCATTGTTAATAATTATGATGTAGCATGAATTTTCATTCATTTTTTTTTCAATCTCCTTTTTTAGTCTTTATATATGTCTCCATAAAATAAATTAATATGATGATAATTTAAAGAGGAATAACATTGTATTTGATTGACCCTCTACAGAAATTATGGGGTGGTGAATGACATCAAATGTTTGAATGCAGTAAAATACATAGAAAAACAACAAATTAAAAATAAGATGGGCCTGCTTCAAGAAAACTTTAATTATTATCAAATAAATGTAAGATATTTACTGAATAGAATAAAATAAATATGATTAGCTCAGAAAGACATTTCAAATTCAACCTTTTTTTTAAAAAAAAAAGATATGAGTCATTTAAGTATACATAATTTTTAAGTACAATACACAATATTCTTACATGCTCAAATGAGTGATCGCAAATCGCGATATCGCTCTGACTCGCATCTTCGGAGGTCTGAAAACCTCTGTAGGCAACTGCGCCTAGACCGGCGGACCCCAGACACCCGTCTCATTCTCTGCATCATCTCGTAGATGATGCAGTCACAATCTTCATGCTGGATCCCTCTGACACCTCCTATGCGCCTCTGGAAATATCTGTCCATCCCATAGACCAAAATGACCAATTCCCCCTCGGTGGTCGTTGCGCCATCTTTAACTCAAAAAAATTATCTAAAATAATTTTTAGTGCGACACAAATATACCAATAATAGACAAATTTGATTGGTTCTTGCAAGTGTAAATAAAAATATTAATATTTGGTTGGCGGATTAGATGTTTCACGTGTTCATGACGATTACTATGTAATACAAACATTTTCACAAAATAATAATATATGCATCACTAATGACTCACCGTAAACCAAATGAAATTTACTGTTTATCCAAATATATAAACAAATTTGATCATAGGATTGTCTGGATTCATGCGTCTTCAGAGTATTATCAAATATTTAAAGATGTGATCCCTCTCCTGTTGGACAATAGCCCTCTCTTATATAATACGTGTGAAATGGTACACCCTGTAGACAAGGATGACACCCTGTAGACAAGGATGACCAATTCACCATCACTAACTAATTTATATTGCGCCATAAATAAATCTTTAAAAATTCAATAATATTGTTTTACTGCGATATCAATACAACAATTATAGATCGTTATTGTTCGAGGATTATATCAAACAGGCGTCATCAATGACGGAATTATAAAAAGATGTCCTAATAATGTAAAAGTTTATGATGATTGTATAATTGTTAATGGCTGATTGTCAATGTATTACCTATCTATAAAAGGGACTTTAAAATGGAGTATATTGTCCTAAGCTTTTACAAGAGCTTTAGGTCTTTATTTTCATTATATTTATTCTGGCGACATTTGTGTGCTATATTATTTGGTTTTGTTATGTCTGTGCCAGGGAAGACAAAGTCTGGACGAAATATCCAGTTTAATTTCGAGCAAAACAAAGTTTTAGTTACCCTTATTTTAGAGAATTATGATTTTATTTATGGTTCCAAAGCCCAAAAGACCTCGCTCTCCAGAAAACAAGAGATCTGGAGAGCAATAGAAGGCAGTGTCTCCGCCGAAGACACTCATCCCAAAATGGTGAAGCACTGTAAGGAGAGATTCTCTGGCCAAGCTGGCCAGGGAGAAGCAAGCTGCACGTTCTACCGGTGGTGGCGCGCCATATATGGCTGAACTCTCAGAATATGAGATTCAGCTGAGGGAGAAGCTGGGAGCAAACATGACGCTCGGTCTGGATTTGGTGGGGCATGATACTGACGAGTTGGCAGGTAATATTCTATTACATGCGTTTTTGATGTCGCACACTTTTTTTTTTTGTTTAAATTTATTAAGATTATGATGTGAAATAATATTGATTCATCTACCAGTGCTGCAGCTGCTGCTGCTGCAGTTACAGCTGATGATGCTGCCACAGATGGAGATGAGACCCTCCTATTGCCTGTCAGTATCCACACTGAATCCAGCCACAGCTTCTCCTCGGCCGCCACACACATTATGTGCAGCACCCCTGATGGAGCAAGCATTGGCCGTTCTACAGGTATGTTTTTTATTATTACTTTGCTTTTAATTGAATTGTTCTTACTTGTATGATTGTTCACATTTCTAACTATGTATATTCTAATTTTATTATACAGCTGAGATCCGAAGGGCTTTGGGACCCCCTCCAAGATCTACGATCTCCTCCTCAGGTAACAAAAACAAGATCAAACATGAATGTTATGTGTGCTCAGATTATCAGGATTGTCAATAGCTCAATGTGAAAAATAAATTTGTATTAATGAAGAATATCACTTTCATAAACATTAATGTGAAATAACAGATTGCTTAGATAATCTCTCATTTCATAGT
The DNA here is from genome assembly GCF_027579735.1 of Bombina bombina. Lineage (NCBI taxonomy): Eukaryota > Metazoa > Chordata > Amphibia > Anura > Bombinatoridae > Bombina > Bombina bombina. The sequence continues at coordinate 49,157,524 of NC_069504.1, read as the reverse complement.
ATTTCAAAGAATAGTACAGTCAAATGATATTAGTTCTCATTTACATAGATCATTTATTTTAGATACACATACGGAAATTTAACTATTGTTAAATTTAAATATTTTTATTATCTTTAGTTAGCCATAAATTTAGAGGGACATGAAACACAAACCCTTATTCAGTGGATTAGGATAGAGAATCCTAGATTAATCATATTGAAAATGTAAGTATACTAATTAATTTGCATCATTCAACTGTTATACTTTTGATGAAAAGGTTAACTTTGAAAGCTCTGTAGTATCAAAGAACCAAGCTTATAGATGATGATTGGTACATGCATACATGTATAGATAGATAGATAGATAGATAGATAGATAAATAGATAGATAGATATACTTATATACTGATTGTGATTGGTTCACCAATGTGTTCAGTGAGCAAACAGTAGTGCATTGTTACTCCTTCAAAAAAAGATACAGAGTACATGAATATAATTAAATAGAACTATATTTAATTTGAAATTTAATTTTGTATTCTATAGCTTAAAGGGATAGTATAGTTAACATTAAATTTAATGGTTCAGATAGAGCATACAATTTTTAAATAAAGCTTCAAATTTACTCCTATCATCAATTTTTATTTTTTTTCTTGTTATCTTTATTTGCAAACAAGGAATGTAAGCTTAAAAGACAGCCAATTTTTGTTTCAGCACCTGGGTACCGCTTGTTGATTGGTGTCTAAATGTAAACATCCAATCAACAAACGGTATACATTTGCCGAAACAAAAATGTACCTGCTTTTAATTTTACTTTCTATCTATTTTCAACAAAAGATAACAAGAGAACTAATAAGAATTTATAATATGATTAACTAATAATTAACTAATTATGTTGCTTAAAATTTCATGATCTATCTTACTAGACTATCCCTTTAATGATGATAGAACATATTTGAATTGACAGTCCTTTTCAACGTCAAATAAATCAAATTTTTGGATCATCACCTGTGTATTGCATGACAATTCTTTGAGGCCTATTTAACAAATGTCTGTCGGACATGATCCGACAGTGTGGATCAGGTCTGACAGACATAGCTGAATGCGGAGAGCAATACGTTCTCCATATTCAGCATTGCACCAGAAGCTCACAAGATCTGCTGGTGCAACGCCGCCCCCTGCAGACTCGCGGCCAATGGGCTGCCAGCAGGGAGGTATCAATCAACCCGATCGTATTCAATCAGGTTGAATTGTGGCGATTACTGTCAGCCTGCTGAGAGCAGGTGGACAGGGTTATGGAGCAGCGGTCTTTAGCCTGCTGCTTCATAACTGGTGTTTCTGGAAAGTCTGAAGACTCACCAGAAAGACGGCCCTTCAAGCTCCATATGGAGCTTGATAAATGGGCCTCTCTCTCTCTCATGTATTAATCTACAAATGGAGATGGAGATAACCATTTTTTGCAAGCCTGAAGGCTTTCAAGAAACTGCAGTTATAAGCAGCCGTATAAAAAACGCTGCTCCATACCCTTGCCGCTATTCACCCCAATCGAGTATGATCTTGTTTATTGACCAACCTCTGCTGACGGGCCATTGTCCGTGACTCTGAAGGGGGCATTCTCCGCATTCAGTGAGGTATGGCGGACAGACGTAAGATAAATAGGCCTCTAAGATATTCTCAGCGCAACACCATTGTCACTACTCAAGCTTCTCACACCATTAGTGGTGCTTGTAATCATGTCAGTGATTAAGAAACAGTCTAAACAGATTTAGAAACTGTTCAATTAAGAAAAGTGATGTGTTGAAAATGCTGTTGCACGGTGAATACTTTAATACAATGTTGAATATGATATATTTTTTTATAATAAGCCACTTTTAAATTAAAAATATATATCAACATTTGTATTTATTTTATCCATTTAAGATAACATAAACTATACAAATCTTTCATGTTAAAATACAGTGTCTTATATTTTCAATCTTGATATGATTTATGGAAGATATATGTTTAATATCATATGCATTTAATCCTTTAATTTACATTAAGTTAGATAACAATATATATTTTATTTCTCATTTCTTTAAAAGTTACAAAAAAAAAAAAAAAAGGAAAGTGAACACCAACAACCAAATTATTTTAAACTTTTAAATGCTCAATTTTAAAATTGAGCATTTAACGGGACAATGAACTCTATTTGTTTCTTTCATGATTCAGATTGAGCATTCAATTTTAAGCAACTTTCTAATTTACTCCTATTATCATTTTTTCGTTGTTCTCTTGCTATCCTTATTTGAAAATGAAAGTCCATAACCTTGGACAGCACTTATTTATTGGTGGATGAATGTATACACCAATCAGCAAGAACAACCTAGGTAGTTCAACAAAATGGACCGGCATCTAAAGTTACATAATTTATTTTCAAATAAAGATACCAAGAGAATGATTAACTTTTTCTAATATGAGTAAATTAGAAAGTTGCTTAAAATTGAATGCTCTTCTCTGAGATCCGGTGGGAGGAGTTCAGGTGCAAGGTCAGGTAGACACCTGCTCCACATTTACCTAACAATCTACTGGCAGCGGGAGAACGTGCCTAACACCCAAGACCTTGGGCGGCTGTTAAAACAATTTTCACCCGTTTCCCGGACCTCCTAACAGTGCTAAGACACTGCACTGAGGACATTCATGTATAATGGTCGGATTATGTGTCTTACTCTAGAGACAATACTACCTAAAGCTATGGACATTGAAAAGTTGTACCCTTGAAAAAAAAAAAAAAGAGGGGAAACGTAACCTGAAAGATTAAACAATCTAAGCGGGGGTGCAGTGAGGAGCAGGCTATACCTAAACATACTGACTACCAGACTACTAGCCCTCTCATTTATGCACGGACTCCAGCGAACCTGTGATAGCAGAAGAAGACGCGGCCCTACGAATTTGGCTTTCTACTATATCCCTGCTTGACTCACCCGAATAACATCAAGACGCCGCTGGGTGTCCGGAGCTGATCCGCCGTAGTTGGCAGGGGGCATACTGGAGCAGGCAAGTGTCAGTAGCACCTGAGAGACGTGGTGACCAGGTGTTCCCTGATTTTCCGGTGCTGGCTGCACCCCGCTTCCTTGGCGGCTGGGTCCGGTGAGGCAAGGTGGAGTAGCTGAGGCACTCAGCCGCAACTCGGCCGAAGATACGGCTTCACATGAACAACCCCCCGGCGTGACCGTCCTTGGGCAGCGGAAAGAGGCTGCAGATACCGAGACCTGAACGTTTATTCCTGGGGGCAATTCAGAATCCTGTCCGGATAATTAACACAGTATCATCTATGTGCCGCGGGGAGCTATAGGTGAAGGGGCTCCAACTATGGCTTGTTTGTTTGATCCTGAAGGTGGAAGGTTGGAAGCCTGATTATCTCGCCTTTCTTTTCCAACACCGGGGTTCCGCCCCCCACCGATGCTGTGAGGGGGGGCCTCCGGATCTACAGCTTCGGTAGTGACTTCTTTTCCTTGAGCCAAAGAGTCAACACATCAGATCCCCACGGACAGGGGCCAGGTACTTTTTCATATAAAAAGGGGAGTTTTTTCTTTTGCTACACAAAATTATTGATTATATTTTTTGGACTTCCCTACAAAAATCCTCTTTGGTTTTCTGATACAGATAGAAAAGGGGACAGGAAGGAAAGAGAAGGAGCAAGAGGAGAAAATCAGACATATGTACCAACTAGCTACAATATGTCTATTTAAGAACTGTTAATGGAAATTATACAAGCTTGCATAATCACTAATCTATGTCTCAGTCTGTTAATGTAGGTAGCCTTAGTCTGTGATCAGAATGTATAAGATTTGCTAAAAGGCTCTTGAATGGTGTTGTTATATTGGGGATACCCTGTCTGTTTTTTCCATTCTTACAAAAATAAGTTAGCAAACCCCTTTAAAAGCTAGACATAAGATACACCTGAACAAAGGTAAATGTAACCTATAGACAAAGCTGAGTTGGGAACTTTTATTTCTGCTTGGCATTACCATCTGAAGGTAATAATCCCAATCTGTCTTTTCTATGGAATATTACTATTTAAAAGGTAAAGGTTCTGATAAAAATTACTACTCACGCTCCTGGTTGCGTACAAAAAGCAGCCATAAAAGAATCAGTAACCAAAATTTCCTTTGAACTCAAAAGAGACATTCAAAGAAGAAGGAAAAGGAGAATATTCCTTTTTTTTATTACTATAATTGCTTATTGCTAAAGGGGTACCTTGTGCTATATTGGTGCAGTATATTGTGGCTAGTGTCTGATATTTAAAACCTGCTGAAACACACTTCACTCTCTCTTTTTCCCTGTTTTTTTTTTTTTTTTTTTTTTTGCTAATTCAGAAAGATCTGTTTAATCTTTGTCTTTAGCCTTAAATGATATAAAGAGAAATGAGCTAGGTATAAAATAAGCTGTATGTTATCTGGCGGAAAACATAAATAATCTCTAAAAAAAGAAAGCTGGGTTCATCCACTGAATTATTGATAAAAAATCAGGCTATAAATAAACTCAGAACCTTATATTATTAAAACAGAGGGGAAGCTATTTGTTGATTAGGAAAACTCTGGTGTTATGCTTATATTTCTTGTTTTTTTTTACTGTTTGTTCCTCCCTCTTGTGTTTACACAAAATTGTTTCTTGAGGAAAAAGTTAATGTTACTTACTTAGTAGGATTTTTATACGCTGTGTAATCTGTAAAAGGTCTTAAAAATAGAACAAGGGTAATATATACTCGGGGTTGACCAGTTAATCAATAACACAATCCCCAACCTTCTAACTGATAGGAGCTAGGTACTCTGAGATACTACTAAGAAATAAAAAATTACTATTAATATCAAATTACAGAAAGTAGGACAATACAATAGTCTAGGAGTTTAATTAATTTTGTCTGACCATTCGCTGTTGTAAGGGGGAAAGAAGGAAAAACACCCCACTGGAATTCCCATCACCTCTATAATCACTATTCACACTTTTTTTTTTTTTTTTCTCCTTCCTAAATTCAACTAGGAACACTTTTTCACTTTTCCCTTGTCACTCCCCCTTTTTCTCTTCCCCCATAAGCACCGATTATCACTCACTACTAAGATTAAATTCTTAGTTGTGCCATTCACTATCTCACATCACACTCTCACTTGATTCACCCCCCCCCTTTTTTTTTTTTTTTTTTTCTCACTTCCCCTTCACAACTTATTATAAAATCTCACAAAGCACTCCCTAAACACATGGATAAGTATTTCCACAATCACCCGAAAAATTCCCCCCCAACAATGGCAGGAAGACAAAGGGACAAAAAAAATAAAGCAAGCTATGAAACTTCAATTGAAGTACAGACACCTTGCACAAATCCATCCGTAGGCGAGTCATTAGACATTCAAATTATTGTAAGTAGGATCTCTGATGCTTTAGCCCCTAAATTTGAGGCCTTAAAAATAGAGATTAAGCAAGATATAGCATCCTTGACAAATGAAGTGAAACAATTCTCGCATAGACTCTCCGAAGCGGAGCAAAGGATCTCAGATCTAGAGGACACCAATATGACGTACAAAAATAATCTTGAGGTCTTAAATTTAACAGTCTCTAAAATGCAAAGTAAATTAGAAGACCTAGAAAACAGATCCCGAAGGAATAATCTGAGAATCATTGGAGTCCCCGAGGAAAAACAATTTGAGAATCTAGACAAATTTCTCACAGAGACACTACCCAATTTACTGCAATTTCCAGACTCTTTTCCAAATATTATAATTGAAAGGGCCCATAGGATAGGCACACCTTTATTAAGTAAAGACAACCCGAGACCAAGGCCCATAATTGCTAAAGTTTTGAACTTTCAGCATAAAGTGGCAATCCTCCAAGCTTTTCGTAAGCATCAACCTATTTTATTAGGAGATGCAAAAATTCTTATCTTTCAAGACTACTCAGTAGAAGTAGCATCTAAAAGAAGGGAGATTGCCCCGATATGCTCGAGGTTCATAAACCAATGCATACGAGCAACCCTACTATACCCAGCAAAATTAAAAATACAAAGGGAGGGAATCACCTCTTATTTTGACTCGCCACAGGATGCAGCTAAATTCTTTGAGGAGATATTCCCCTCTGGAAAAGGCTAAGAAATAAGTTCTACAAGCCAGATAGGACGGATACTATAAGTATCATACAGTGACTAGAGTAATACAAAAAATAGAGCAAAGGGGAAGCTGGGTTAAACTTCCCCTAGCAGTTTGCTTGGATAGGGACAATGTTTTATGTTTAAGTGTGACCTTGTGTTTTTTTTTTTTTCTCTTCTTTTTTCTCCCATATTATTTTAGCATTTTTAAACCCATATGGCTATGGATAATAAATTCAAATTAATTTCCTGGAATATAGGAGGCCTAACCTCCCCCATTAAACGAAAGGCAATATTAACTTTTTTGAGGAAGAATTATGCTGATTTGGCCTTCCTTCAAGAAACTCACTTAAAAGCCGAAGAAGTGCTTAAATTAAAAGCCTCATGGGTAAAATAAGTTATATTCTCTGCCTCCACCAATAGAAAGAGCGGGGTGGCTATCCTCCTGGGAAAAAAATTATGCTATGAGATTATACAGGTAGATACGGATCAAGAAGGAAGGTACATTATTGCAAAGATGAAAATTAACAAAATCCTTTATACATTCTGCAATGTTTATGCCCCAAACGTTTTTAATTCGTCCTTTTGGGACGCTCTTCAAAACAGGCTTATGTTATGTGCAGCAGGATACCTAGTCATTGGTGGCGACTTTAACATGGCCCCAAAGTATCCGTTGGACAGACTTAGGCAAAGCTCCCACATTATAAAAACCAAAAGAGACAATCTCGAAACAAAGCTGTTCAACAAAATCTCACATAATTTGAGAGTCACTGACATCTGGAGATTGAAAAATCCAGAGGCCAGAGACTTTACTTGTCACTCAAGGGCTCACAAATCGCTATCACGCATAGATCTGTTTCTGCTAGATGACAGGCTTGCTAATTCCAATATAACGGCAGAAATCTTTCCCATCACTATTTCGGATCATGCGCCCATCTCTTTATATTTTCGGCCAAGTCCTAATCCTCCAAGGAATATGGGCTTTCGGTTTCCCCGGCATCTAGCTACAGATAACAAGTTTAAAAATTGGCTTATAGCTAAATATCGTGAATTCATACTTCTTAATCATGAGCATACCACCAAACCTGCCATTTTCTGGGAGACAGCTAAGGCGGTCTTGCGAGGTGAGATCCTAGCATACAACATAGCAAGAACAAAGAAACTCAAGGTAAGAGAAATAGAAGTAATGAAATCAGTCATAAATACTTATAATCAGTATATTCTACGGAAATCACCTGAGAACTGGTTGAAGTACACAACTGCTTTACGAGAAAGAGACTCACTCCTCCTTTATCAATCATCTCAGAGAGATCTAAAGATGCAGGCAAAACTGTATCGTTTTGGGAGTAAAACTGGGAAGCTCCTGGCGAACCTGGTTAAGCATGATAGGGCCCCTTCACTAATTAGTTCACTACGTCATGAAGGCAATACTTATAAGACAGCTGAAGAAATTCTCGATATCTTCACTGAATATTTTAAATCTATATATGCACATAAGACCTCTGACCTTAAACAAAGGGAGGAATTTTGGGAGAAAATCCAATACCCAAGGCTAACCTCCCAAATGTTGGATCAGATCTGTGCCCCAATAACAGAGACTGAAGTCTCTGCTTCAATAAAGAAACTCTCTCTTAATAAAACCCCGGGACCAGACGCCCTTCCAAATGAGTTCTATAAGATCCTAATGCCCGAAATAATACCTCATCTAACGTCACTATTTAACTGGATACCAACTTGCAAAAAGATCAAGACATAAAAAACTTTTTTTCCAAATGGTCACAATTTATCAAAGCCCTCCTTGCTAATGAGATTGAATATATTATTTACCCTTTTAAAGATAGCGAATTAGTGTTATTAGGAGTATGGTAAAAGCTAAGCATCAGGGTTCCCGCCGGAAGCGAACATAATCTAACCTCCCCACGTTTTTCTTCCCCCCCCCCGTTTTTTTTTTTTTTTTTTTTCCTTTTTTTTTTTTTTCTGTTTGTGTTGTGTTTGTCGTTGTCGTTATGTGTGTGTCAGCTCCGGGGTCGGAAGATCTTTTTGTCCCCTGGCTGTAGCTGTGGCCCGTGTTATCTACGGTTGAAATTCAATAGCACCACAGCTGTTTGTCTAAAAATCAGAAAAACTTTTCTGGTTTCCACTGAGGGGTTAACTGGTTGAGAACTGGTTGTAGGTGTAGGGTATTAGGTTATGCTTGGTCAAAATTAGAGAGAGATCTATTTCGGCTTAAATATTCTTCCCTTTTTTTTTTTTATGAAAGGCCATTATTATGTATGTGTATAATCACATTGAAAGTTGGAACAATGCTTTATATTCTATTTTTTTTGGCTGTTTTTTCATTTTCCTGATCCGAAAGAAAGAAAAGAACAAGGAATAATCCTGTTAGTTTTTCACTTCTCTTTTTGTGTTTGTGTATACTCCCCTATTATGTAACTATTGCCTTTATCCTCATCCTTTTTTTCTTTTTGTACCCCTAAATGGATTACCAATAAAAATTATAAAATAAAATAAAAAAATTGAATGCTCTATCTGAATCACAAAAGAAAATATTTTTGTTCTGTGTCCCTTTAAAATGTAATGCTCTGTCTGAATCAAGAAAAAAAAATGTTAGGTGTTTCTTTTTTATTTCTAACATTAAAATAAATATCTTAATGTATGTATTTTTATGTATATATATATATATATATATATATATATATATATATATATATATATATATATATATATATATATATATATATATATATATATATATATATATATATATATATATATATAATTATTGTGGTTTTCAAAAATGTAAATGAATAGTTTACTAATAAAATGAAATTGTATCAGTGGCCTGTCAGAATATGTTTATAGAAAAGCTATTCATAGAGGTAAAAACTATATAAATATAACATTGTTGTTAATGGTAAAAAGGTGAATGTGTATAAACCAAACAATTAAACACCTTTATTAAAAAAAAATAAAAAAAAAATATAACTTTAAGCATAGACAGGCCTCTGCTCAAGAACATATTGAAGAATCCTCCATAAAATTTGAAATAAAGAAAGATTAAAAATACATAACTAACTCATAATTGCACAGCAAAGATGAAAGAAATTATCAAAGTTTTAGTTAACCCATTTAGACAAATGGTACAAGCACAGGTACCTTGGCAATGTTCTTTAAAAAAAAACAGTGTCCCCCTAAAACTGACAGACAATGTAAGCTATAAATCCAACCAATATGTGAAGAAATGAAGGGTGCACATGTAAATAAACCTTATATTTCTCAATATTTAATATAAAATAGAGTGAAAAAGAGAGAGAGATTGTGAGAGAGAGAGAGAGAGAGATTGAGAGAGAGAGAGATTGAGAGAGAGAGAGAGAAAGATTGAGAGAGAGAGATTGTGAGAGAGAGAGAGAGAGAGAGATTGAGAGAGAGAGAGAGATTGAGAGAGAGAGAGAGAGAGAGAGAGAGAGAGAGATTGAGAGAGATTGTGTGAGAGAGAGAGAGAGAGAGAGAGAGAGAGAGACTGTGATATAGAGACAGACAGACAGAGAGTGTGAGAAACACATATACATTTATAAACCTGTAGTGCATTGTTGCTACTTCCAGAAATTATACCAATATTTTTTTATTTTCACTTTTATATTAGTTTAATGTGACAGTGAAATTATATATTTTTTTTTACTAAATTTTTTAAGCTTAATATAGATAACATTGAGCTCATACATGTTAAAGGGACACTGAACCCAAATTGTTTCTTTTGTGATTCAGATAGAGCATGACATTTTAAGCAACTTTCTAATTTACTCCTATTCTCAAATGTTCTTCATTATCTTGGTATCTTTATTTGAAATGCAAGAATGTAAGTTTATATTCCAGCCCATTTGTGGTGATAAACCTGGGTTGTTCTTGCTGATTTGTGTATAGATTCATCCACCAATAAAAAAAAGTGCTGTCTGGAGTTAAGAACCCAAAAACAAGCTTCTTTTTCAAATAAAGATAGCAAGAGAACAAAGAAGATTTGTTATTAGGAATAAATTATAATGTTGATTACAATTGCATGCTCTATCTGACTCACGAATGAAAATATTTGGGTTCAGTGTCCCTTTAAGTTATCCCAAAGATAACAGTGATTGTCTAAAATGCAAGTATGCCTAAAGAAATGAAATAAGTGGTCATTTTTAAAAAGGAAAGATAGAAGCTAAACACATATTAAAAAATATTTCTTGTTATAGCCTTACAAATAACAACAGAGTCAAGTGTAGATCTCAATTTTTTTTATTTAATGAGATTTTATTAAACATAGGTTTCATCAACTTTACATTGAACAATTGCAACATTTGCCAAAATGAACATCTTTCAATCAATGGCTTTACAATGATATACAATATCATTCCTTGAAACGACAATATTTGCTCAACAGTAATCCAAAATATATCATCTTTTGGATTAGAAATAATAATGTAAAGTAAATAAAAACAAAATTAAAAACTGTATGTTGCACAATCAACATTATTGCCCAAAAACCGCCTGGATATAGTCTGCTCGAGCTTGGACTCCCAGAGCATCATGCTCCAGGAATAGATCAATGTATTCACCAATCACCATACTCCTGGTTATCCAAGCTCTCCAGATCTATATCCGGGATTTTTAGGGCAATATTATGCAACATACAGTAAACCATAAAAATTAAGGAGACTTTGGAGGGGGCGTACTGAAGAACACCACCAAGCAGCGTAAACGTTTCTTCAATACGCCAAAGGTGCGCTCAATCACAGATCTTGTGACGATGTGTGCCTGGTTGTAGCTCACCTCTTCCACTCCGATGGGGTTTTGGATGGGTGTGGACAGCCACGGAAGACATGAATATCCAGAATCATCTGCGTAAACAAAATAGATCATTGACATTAGCAATCTGAATGATTAAAATATATCATATACATATGTTAGAGTATCTAATAGATATTTACCTATCAGTATTCCCTCTGGCATTTGGCTTCCTGGAACCGATGGTAGATGGCAGAATTCCGGAGGATGAAGGAATCATGATTGCAGCCAGGGAGTCCGGAGCGTACACTCATTATCCTCAACCTGGCATCACAGATGACCTGGATATTCAGTGAGTGGTTGAATTTCCTGTCCCGTTAGGGCTCCTCTGTACCACTGGGAGGCTGCACCAAGACATGGGTGCAGTCTATGGCCCCCAATACCCTTGGTAATCCAGCTTTTATATAGAACTGGAGCTTGACAGCATGCCACTCCTCTGGTATATTTGGGAAGTGGACATGATGGACTAGGCGTTGGTGCAAAGCATTCAGGACAACCTTCAGATGATGTGAGAAGGTTGCCTGGCTCATACCAACTCCTAGACCTGTCACAGCCTGGAATGACCCAGTTGCCAAGAAATAGAGGACCGAGAGCAATTTAACCATCCCAGGGATTGCCCTAGTTCTTGCAGTGAGTGGCTCGAGAGAGTCCACGATCTCGACATAGAGCCTCTAAATAGAGGTCCTATTTAGTCGAAATCGACGGATCACCTCTCGGTCACTGAGGGCATGGAGCCCAATCCATGGATAGAAAACCCTTGGCACTCACTGGTGTCTTCCTTGTCGCACCACAGCCATCAACACCCGTCTTGCCCTGCGTCTCCTTAATAAAAGTACAAACTGGACAACATTGAGGATGTCCATTCTCAATGCTCAAAATAATAATGAAGTGAAGTGTTTGAAGAGCCCCGTTTATAATGCCTAGTTTCACAGATGTGAAGGATTTCAGTAATTGGATAAATAATGCGCCAAACATTACCTAACAAATGACTTGCACATTTTGATTACTATCGAGTCATTTTACAAGCAATTAATGGAATAATTTATTCCAAAAAACGTATTTGTGTTATTTCTTGCGTCATTTGACGAGCACAATGGGATTTCCAAATGACTATCTGATTAAGTCATCCAGGTGTGTTTATCAGCTGTAAGAAATGCAGGTGTGTTTGTGCAATTAACAAAATTAATTATGAAAAACACATGAGTATTTGGCTCTAGTTTCAATGTTATTTCTGATTTTTCTGTGTTTGGATGGCAGCATTGTGAAGGTTAAAAAGGTCAGTGATTACTGTGTTTTTAAGAATTAAATATTAAATAAATAAAGTGTTGTATTAACATTTTCAAACCTAAGTAACAAAAAGAATGCAATGTCGAACATTATGATGTGAAATATTGTTTGACAGTGACATAAATGAACCAAAAGGCAAATTTGAAAGGGCATTTTAGCTCCAAAAAAAGGATCAGAGCAACTGAATGAAAACCGTGACATTGTTTATGATAAACGTAATATGAGTGACTTACCTTTTAAGCCTCCACAATGCTGCAATCCAAACATAAAATCAGAGTTCATGTCATGCCCATGTAAATATGCAGGTGTTGTGCATAATTAGTTGATAGCCTAATTTGTATTGTGTATAATTAATTGATAGCATAATTGCTGTGCAGTGTTTTCATTCTCTTGCTATCCTTTGTGTGATTGTGCTTTTCTTTGTACAATTTTTTTCATTGCTGTGCAGTGTTTTCATTCTCTTGCTATCCTTTGTGCGATTGTGCTTTTCTTTGTACAATCTTTTTCATTGCTGTGCAGTGTTTTCATTCTCTTGCCATCCTTTTTATGATTGTGCTTTTCTATTTACAATTTATTTCATTGCTGTGCAGTGTTTTCCTTCTTTTGCTATCCTTTGTGTGATTGTGCTTTTCTTTGTACAATCTTTTTCATTGCTGTGCAGTGTTTTCCTTCTCTTGCTATCCTTTGTGTGATTGTGCTTTTCTTTTTACAAACTTTTTCATTGCTGTGCAGTGTTTTCATTGTCTTGAAAAATGTGAAAAAGAAGAGGGCGACCCCTAGTGCAAATCAATTGGGGAGATATAATGAATATCGACTTGTGATGACAAAGGAATACTCACAAATTCTATTGCACACTGTAGTGCAAATGGAGCGTACTAGGTATATTATGGTGACCTAGTGCACATCTGAACCAAGGTTATACTGCTGCAATTAAAGATGGGCTCCAGTTGAAATAATGATGAACGTCAGAACAAAGGAAGAAGACTCCAGTGTATATATAAGTAGTAAAATATTTAATTAAAAATAGTAAAAAAAGTACAAAGATCTAACAATAAACCTGTGATAAAATGCTACGCGTTTCTAAGCGCTAACCGAGCTTTTTCCTCAGGCAAATGATACTAACTGAACTGGAGTCTCCTACATTTATACCAATACACACTAAATGTTTAACAGCTGAATTTCATTGCACAGGTGCTGCACTAATTAGTTACGTAAGTCACTGACAATATGTCAGAGAGATGCAAAATACAATTTTTTCAATTCTAATAGACAATCCCAAATACAATGTAATAGTAAGTAAATGTACTATGATGATACAGAGAGTGGGTACAGTAAATCGAAATACATATATTCATCATAAATATTGTGAACCGTCTAACTCATGTCCATATAAAATCATGCTAATGTGTGATGTACGTTGCAATACTAAAAACTACATATACAATACATCTATATAATGAACTAACATATTTTTGATATAGTAGTACTTGAAGAGTAAACTATAAAAATAAATCTGTCTCGATTTTGAGGCTAGATCGTTCACAACTGAATAAAAAAGGGGTGTGTGTAACTAGACCAATAGGAACACTCTGGTTGAACCCTATAGGATTAGTACGTTGGTAATTTCTATATTAAAGAACGATATTATTCGCCCGATTTCAACCTACCTAAATGTGTTCCATCAGAGTGTGCACACATTGAATGCTTGCACTGTCTCAGTGTATAAACTTTAATAAAAAATCTGCAATTGAACTAAATGTAGCGATATTTGGAGTTCCTCATCTTGATCGATAATATTATAGAAACTAACGGCTAGATTTGGAGTTCGGTGGTAGATGGGTTGCTAACGCCACGCATGTTTTATGTCTAACGCACGGCATTGTTTGACTCCGGTATTTAGAGTTCAAAACAGACCATCTAACGATGCTCCTAACGCGTGTATGTCACACACGTAATACTGCCCGCGTAAGACAGTCTCCCATAGAGATCAATGGGAAAGGAAAAAAATAGCTTTTTTCAACTAACACTCGATCTCGCGAGAATACGCACAGCTCGGTCATATGACGCATACCACATCATGCACAACAATAACACGCCGCAAATGTCACAACAACAATCAATCAACAAAGCACACAAGCATTACACATTCACAAACGGGGGGATTTGAAATAAAATTTAATACGGGGAATACGCAAATACTTTAAGATGCAGAAAATCGCAAAATAACAACAAGGAATAAAAAATATATATATACACTAGAAAAATAATCGCATTCAATATCACTATATATTAGGACAAACATACATATACAACACTTCACTAATAACACACCATCGCAAATTCACATTTAAAAAGAATACTATTGGACAATGTTAGAGAAAACGACCACTATGACATCATCGCATTCTACACATTCCACAAATACTAACTCCAAATGAGCATGCGCAAATTCACACAACTAATACACATTGCACTAATATTAATTGCTAATAAAGCACACCTGAACACAATTTACAACGGAAAATGGTACATCATTAAACATTTACACAGGGTATATAAGCACCACACAAGCAGGGCTTCTTTGACTGTGTTGCTGGTGGGTCTTTGGAGATTGGAGGTTTAAGATTAGAGAGTTGGTGCATTATTGTGAGTGAGTTAGTGTTAGCGTGAGAGAGTCAGTTGTTAGTGTTATCGTGAGTGAGTTAGTGGGAGTTAGTGGGAGTGGGAGAGAGTCTGTTAGTGGGAGCGTGAGTGAGTTAGTGGGAGTTGTTAGTGAGAGTTGTTAGTGGGAGCGTAAGTTACTGGTAGTTAGTGAGAGTTAGTGGGAGTGTTTGTTAGTAAGAATTAGTAGTAGTGTGTTAGTGAGAATTAGTAGTAGTGTGAGTTAGCGAGCGAGTGATTTTTCTGTACACGTAACACATTTACACGCAAACACATTCAATACATACATACACTTATCAATAACACTACATACACTCCATACCCCCTACCCCCTCATACTACACTCCATACCCCATTCCCTGTAGTCCCATTCCCTGTAGTCCCATTTACTCTTATCCCATACCCCATACCCATCCCATACCCATCCCCTAGTTACATTTAGTTTACATATCCTCCTTTTAGTCTTCTTCTTCTTTTGGTTTATTTAAATACGCCTTACCCTCTTTGTTTTTTTACATCCCTCTCACACTTTCAGCACTTTTTTTGTCTTTTTAGTTCTTTATTTTGACCCCCTTTGATTTCATCACACTCACTTTTTTTTTTATTATTTGGGGTTTAGTTTAGGGAACAGATGGAGGCCAGGCAGGGGAGAGGTAGAGGGGGGAGGAGATGGAGGGGGAGAGGAACAGGGCAGGAAGGGGGGCAGGAAGGGGGGCAGGAAGCTGGGGTGGAAGCGGTGGGTGGACCCAGCCACTTGGTTCAAGATGAACAAGTGGCTGGGCCCAGTGGCGGACAGAGTAGGGCTTCACAGTCCGGGAAACAGAGGGCATCGTCACAGGGGAAGGCCAAGGCGACTAGGGAGGCGAGGTTTTCGATGGAGGAGAAGGAGGCCCTCATAGAGGCCTATATGGCCAGGTATAGGAGGCTGCAGCACCAGAAGACTACCCCGACAAGAGGAGGCTCTGGAATGAGATAAGAAATGCAGTCAATGCAGTGGGTGGCCGGAACAGAGATCTTGATTCAATAAAACATCGCTACCGGGACTGTAAGATGGATCTCAAGAAAAAGTTAAGCCTGGAGGCCCGACATGCCGCAGGAACCGGTGGCGGACCTGCCCTGGAAATAGAGTACTGCCGATGGGAGGAAATGTTGCGGCCCAGCATCTCCGAGGTGGAAATAGTCGGTATCGGAGGAATTGATACCGGGAACCTGCCACTCTCATCTGACGGTAAGCTCATTGAACAATAATTTCACATACGAATGTATTTCAAGGGACACTATACGCAAACCTTTACTTTCATGATTGAGGTAGCGAATACAATTTTACAAAACATTCAAATATACTTATATTACCTAATTTGAATCATTCTTGATATATATTTTAATTAAGAAATAGCCATGCACACGGTGAAACAATCACAGGAGTCAGCTATATTCAGCTAACAATCAGCATCTTATAAGCATATTTAGATATGCTTTTCAGCAAAGAATATCCAGAGAATGAAGCTAATTAGATAAGAAAAGTACATTAGAAAGTTGATAATAAATGTATGCTTCTAAATCATGAAAGATAAAACATTGGGTTTCATGTCCCTTTAAGGATCAGATTAATGCTATAACGTTGTTTACACGCATTCAATTACTTTGCAGTTACATCACTATCTAGGCTATAGGTTAGGTGTGCATTTAAACAGACTGAAAACAAATGCGAAAACATTCAGATTGACCAGAGATATCACAAACATGGTTTTGAAAAAGCGGAAATCGTATTGATTGTTTGTTAGATTTCAAAGTGGATTAATGATTCTGCATTTGTAATTGTATCGTAAGCTAAGTCATTTAAAGCTTGATTTGCAAATATGCTAATATATACATTTTTCTTTTTTTTTTTTTAATATACAGAGTCTGGGGAGGGGGCAGCACAAGAAACACAGCCTCATCTATCTCCCCGGGATGAGAGTGGTGGGGAGGAATTTCTACTTCGGAGGGAAGAGGCCCCCCGTGATGAAGAGCGCACGGAAGCTGATGAGGAGGGCCCGGAAGCAGAGGAGGAGCACGCGGAACCAGAGGACCCTCAAGGACCCGTACCCCGCCGTGAACGGGCACCCCGCCGTGCACGGGTACCCCGCCAAGCACAACAAGAGGAAATAGCGGAGGTGCGGGTTCTACTGGACTACATAGACCAGATGCGTAACTCCCGGATACAAAATATCGAAGGCCGCACTCGAATTCTTGATGGACAAAATCAAATAATTGAAGGACAAAACCAAATAATAAACATACTCAATAGAATCGAACAAGGCCAAAACAGAATCTTTAATCTGCACCAAGAGATGTTCAATTTTTTCCGGGAGGCGCATGCTGGTCTACCTCCTGGTCCGCCTCCTGCTGCTGGGCCTCCTGCTGCTGGGCCTCTTGCTGCTGGGCCTCTTGCTGCTGGGCCTCCTGCTGCCGGCCCATCTCCTCCTGCCGGCCCATCTACTCCTGCCAGCCCATCTACTCCTGCAGGGCCATCTACTCCTGCCGGCCCATCTACTCCTGCCGGGCCATCTACTCCTCTTCAGCCATCTCATCCTCTTCAGCCATCTCCTCCTCTTCAGCCAGCTTCTCCTCCTCAGCCATCTTCTCCTCCTCAGCCATCTTCTCCTCATCACCTTGGTCATCCCAGTACTCTTCCTTCCACTCTTCCCACAACATCTCCAAGGAGAACTCTTCGGAGTCGGCAGTTGCCCCAGAGCCTCAGCCCCGTGGGAAGAGGGGAAGGAAGAGGAAGTAAGTATTTATTTTCATCTTTAATGTTTTTTTTATTTAATGTGTAATGGATAGGTATGTGATGATGTGGTTTTCATACACTTGTGGACCACACTCTGTATATAATCTACTTCTATGGGACCGGGTCCATGGAGGAAGATTGTTTGCAGAGTGTGGGTTATAAGTGTGTGAAAACCACATCATCACATACCTATCCTTGTTCATGATATTGATTGGTTTCTGTGATGTGATGTCCAAACTGTTTCCCGAATCGCAAACAAAATTACCATTACAATTATCCATGATGGCATATTACTGTTTGAATTCCAATAACACAGCTTAAAGGGACAGTCAGAAAATTATTGATTACAAAGAAAACACTGTATTACGCATTATCAAGTTGGAAACAACAAAACATGGATAAATACGTGTGACTTATGTGCTTAACCTTGTATCTATGCCTAGGAAAAATGACCACTTATTTGTTGTTCTGACATAACAACCTTTTAGATATCAATGATCAATACATGGTAAATAATATGCTGTATGAGCACAAGGTTTTACATATACAAATGCTATCCAAATGCCCTCTAGTGGTCAAATTGTATAATGATTACATGCACTCTTCAAGTTCGAAGAAATGAGCACACGAACCTCATAGGTTTAGCTAGCAAATTTAAATAAACAAAGACAAATGATTAATTGGTGAGAAACCTTTGATATCATTGATATTACAAAATTGACTTTTATAATAATGCAAAACATTATTTGTTTTCTAAACTGTCCCTTTAACAAAATTACATATGCTAACACATATTTGAAGCTTGTTGGTATATCTACATGTACTTGGTCAAAAATTAAATATTGAAATCAGATTTATATTGACGTGTTAAATAAAGTATATTTTCTTAAAGAGACATTATTGTGTATTTTTTTTAAGAAAGACATTTGTTTGAACAATGAATATGGTTTAAAGTCCTTTTAGGAGTGGGGGGGTGAAAATATGCTAACAATAATATATTTGAAGATTAAACAATGTGGAACTCATACATGATACAAAAATCAACATTTGCATTAAAGGGACAGTATACTATATTTTTAACAGAACTGTATGTAATAGACACTACTACAGACAACAAGATTAACATATACTGATATCAATATTACAAAGCTTCAAACACTTTCAAAGAAAATCGGGTTAGCTCTATTGAAAATATAGATGAACCCCCATTACAACCGTAAAACAAGACAATACCCCATCATTAACATATGAAAAGACCCTTTACACAAACAGGAGAAAGCTGGAGATGGTACTCACATGAAACTCAGAGGCTGGGCGAGGAGTCTGAAAATTAATTACATTTTCTTTGAACAGAAGCAAAATGAAACGTGTATTTGTTAAACAATGGACTATCTAACTAGAGACAAAATAAAAAGTTTTGATTTATAATGTGAGTGTCTAATGACCCTTTAATAAAATATACAACGAAATTACATTTAGAAGAAGTCGGCATCATATATTTAGCATATGATAAAGCTAAATGCATATTGATTACTTTATTCTAACACAATAGCACATATTTATTAATTAGATATCTTTAACATTAAAAACAACAGTCATTTTTCAGAAAAAGGAACATATTGTTGACAAACATATTAAACAACATGGACTATAGAGATTTGCACTTGCCTCGAAATATCATATGCATGAAAACATTTTGCTTTCGTTCGTTTATTCAACCAGACATCCAGCAAAAGAGAATGTGGTGGTCTTTATCAGCTACGGGTCAACAATGTAACATAATGCAAATAATACATATTCGCAAGGTTTTTAAAATTGGCTGCAGTCACAAACGTGTTTAACGTGCACAAACAAATATTGCGGGACTACGTAATCCAATCATACGTTTTTTTACCTTTGCATGTGACGTCTTAACATGGCGCTTCCTTGATCACGTAAGAATGCCATCCAATAAAAGGCACATTCTTGATCACGTAAGAACGCCCAAAAAAAAGGCGCATCCTTGATCGCGTAAAAACGCCATCCAATAAAAGGCACATTCTTGATCACGTAAGAACGTCAGTCAATACAAGGAATCATTGGACAGCCTGGCAGGTGACGTTTTAAGCAACATGGCACATCCGAGATAGCTGAAAAACCGCAGCCAATACAAGGACTCAGTTGACAGCTTGGCATATCACTAAAAAACGTATTTATATTTTAGGAACTAGTATGTGTCTAGATTGCTATCTAGGAATGTCACCAAATCATGAATCATCTTTTCGGACTTGACTGTCCCTTGAACTATAGCTATGGTGTATATCTTTAACATTTAAAAGATACACATGAGAAATACATATGCCATTGATGGTTTAAGATATGTTTTGATTGTTTTGGAATAACAATAATTATACATGGATTGATTAAACGTGTCATTTATTCAAGTTTAAATATGGTCAGCCTACCTATAGCCATATATGGGAGTAGAATTATTTTGTTAACATATTTTTAAAAAAATATTCATCATCTAAAATATTTGCATTACACACAGAGATTTATTTGGTTACACTTTTACAATAAGATAGAATAGAAAATGAAATACATGTGCTGTCAACATTACAATAAGATTGTTTATTAATAAGATTATATGTCCTTGTTCATGTAAAAAGGACAAAAACGCTTTAGAAATGGAAATACATTCATTAACAATTGTGCTCACCATCCCTTAAAGGGACATTATTTTGTTTTTAAAAAGAGGATACACATAGACAATACTATTTCAATAAAATGAACACTTTACAGGGATTATATCATTGTATCAATCCTCAGATCATTTGTTAAAGGTGCATCAATTCATGCAGAGTTTCTAAATACACACATGGATGTGAAAATTGAAATATACATATATACACAAATAACAATCTATATATACATATATAAAAAAATTACTATGCTAATCATAATCATGCAATGATAAAGCTAAGAGAAAAATATATAAAGACAAATAATAAGATTACATTGTAGATGTTAATCTTAAAGTCATTTACAATTGTCTTACATATATGATTTTTAATAAAAAAATATTTTTGGTAGGTCCCTTTAAGGATCAACAAGATAAACTAGAGCTTTAAAAAAATAACATGAAGAATGAGGACAAAGAATCGTGCAATTACATGTCTTTTATTAGTATGTAAGAAAACATCAACAACGTTTAGAAATAATCTTGTAAAAATAAGGAATATTTGAGCCATATGACAAGGTAACAGAGTGCATCACAGTCCATGAAGAGAGTTACCAAGGGCCACCATAGCCCCATTGGAGACATATGACAAGGTAACACAGCGCATCACAGTCCATGAAGAGAGTTGCCAAGGGCCACTATAGCCCCATTGGAGACATATGACAAGGTAACACAGTGCATCACAGTCCATGAAGAGAGTTGCCAAGGGCCACCATAGCCCCATTGGAGAAATATGACAAGGTAACACAGTGCATCACAGTGCATGAAGAGAGTTGCCAAGGGCCACCATAGCCCCATTGGAGACATATGACAAGGTAACACAGTGCATCACAGTCCATGAAGAGAGTTGCCAAGGGCCACCATAGCCCCATTGGAGACATATGACAAGGTAAAAGAGTGCATCACAGTCCATGAAGAGAGTTGCCAAGGGCCACCATAGCCCCATTGGAGACATATGACAAGGTAACACAGTGCATCACAGTCCATGAAGAGAGTTGCCAAGGGCCACCATAGCCCCATTGGAGACATATGACAAGGTAAAAGAGTGCATCACAGTCCATGAAGAGAGTTGCCAAGGGCCACCATAGCCCCATTGGAGACATATGACAAGGTAAAAGAGTGCATCACAGTCCATGAAGAGAGTTGCCAAGGGCCACCATAGCCCCATTGGAGACATATGACAAGGTAAAAGAGTGCATCACAGTCCATGAAGAGAGTTGCCAAGGGCCACCATAGCCCCATTGGAGACATATGACAAGGTAACACAGTGCATCACAGTCCATGAAGAGAGTTGCCAAGGGCCACCATAGCCCCATTGGAGACATATGACAAGGTAACACAGTGCATCACAGTCCATGAAGAGAGTTGCCAAGGGCCACCATAGCCCCATTGGAGACATATGACAAGGTAACACAGTGCATCACAGTCCATGAAAATAGTTGCCAAGGGCCACCATAGCCCCATTGGAGACATATGACAAGGTAAAAGAGTGCATCACAGTCCATGAAGAGAGTTGCCAAGGGCCACCATAGCCCCATTGGAGACATATGACAAGGTAAAAGAGTGCATCACAGTCCATGAAGAGAGTTGCCAAGGGCCACCATAGCCCCATTGGAGACATATGACAAGGTAACACAGTGCATCACAGTCCATGAAGAGAGTTGCCAAGGGCCACCATAGCCCCATTGGAGACATATGACAAGGTAAAAGAGTGCATCACAGTCTATGAAGAGAGTTGCCAAGGGCCACCATAGCCCCATTGGAGACATATGACAAGGTAACACAGTGCATCACAGTCCATGAAGAGAGTTGCCAAGGGCCACCATAGCCCCATTGGAGACATATGACAAGGTAACACAGTGCATCACAGTCCATGAAGAGAGTTGCCAAGGGCCACCATAGCCCCATTGGAGACATATGACAAGGTAAAAGAGTGCATCACAGTCCATGAAGAGAGTTGCCAAGGGCCACCATAGCCCTATTGGAGACATATGACAAGGTAAAAGAGTGCAACAGGCACAACAATAAACTTTTAAAAAGGCCAAATGGCAACAATAAAAAAACATCAACATGTGGATGGAGGATTCTTATCTGCCACCTTGGAGCATCTCCAGATCCTCCACTTACTGGTCATCCTCTTCATCGTCCTGTGCATGTCCAGCTCCAGATTCAGGCCTTGAACTTAATCGCATAATTTCACGCAGAGTCAAGTCCTGAACCCGGAGCTGGGCCTGCATGGTGTCGTTCATCCCTCTCAGGACAGCTGCGTTCCTCAACACGGCCTGCTCTACTCTTGCTATACCTTCTAGCATGAGCCATGCTGAGTCACAGCCTAAAATAAATAATAAATTAAATATTAATGATAATTACACAACAGACGAAAAAAATAGAAAAGATACATTGTCATCATAAAGACAAATCATTCTTTACATCAATTAGTTTACATTTATTCTTTACACATGAATTATGTTATTCAGACAGACCGAAATCATTAAAGGGATAGTTTACTCAAACATGTTGTCCCCTTTAATTGGTTTTAGATGATCCACTTATACAGCTTGAGTGTATAAAATCTTGTTAAAGGATTTACATTGTACTTACATTAGCAATTTAAATATTTTAATTATACTGTGGTAGGCACACCTATCCTTAAACATTTTGGCATTGAGGACAAGCTGTGTAAACATAGCAACCTGAAGAAATTACATTCCCACTGGGTTAGACAAGAGATAATGTATAAACATTAGTACATTAATTGTTGGATCCAAGTAGTGGTGATTGGTATATGTAGTGATATCCAATTAAAGGGACACTGAACCTAAATATTTAATTGACTGATTCAGATAGAGCATGACATTACAAATATTTAAAAATTACACATATTCTTTAAATGTTTGAATTCTATAGCTAGATTTTGAATGCAAGAATGTCGGTTTTTAGGGCAGGCCATATTTGTTTATCAACTTTGTTTGTCCCTGCTGGTTGATGGATACATTCATCCAACAATAAAGAAATGATGTCCACAATTATTTTATTTTTTAAAATAATTATAGGCATTTCTTTGTTTCAATAAAGATATCAAGAGAATGAAGAATAATTCATAAGAGTAGTAAATTATAAATTTGATTAACATTGCATGCTCTATTTGAATAACAATAGAAAATATTTTCCTTCAGTGTACCTTTAAGTATCTTATAATGTTGATTTTGAATGATACTTACAGCTGTGCCTGGGAAGGACAATCCGACACTCAGGACAATGAAGGTTGAGACAGGGGGGAGGGATGGGATTGGCTTGGGGAGGGATGGGATTGGCTTGGGGAGGGATGAGCTGATGCTCCGGGGTAGGCCGTACAGCTGGGGAGTGGGGAGTTGGGGTCTGGGCAGCTGTACGGGCCATAATACGGGGAGAGCGGCGAAGGGGGTTGTAGGGGCGTTTTTTGGGAGGGGCAGGAAATGATAAATGGGAAGGGCCGGCAGGGGTCTGGGCATGGGCAGTGGTCTGGGCATGGGCAGGGGTCTGGGTCTGGGCATGGGCAGGGGTCTGGGCATGGGCAGGGGTCTGGGCAGGGGTCTGGGCATGGGGAGGGGTCTGTGACTGGTCAGGGGACTGGGCAGGGGCGGAAACCAGATGACCAGAAGTGGTGGATCCATCTGAAAATTTAATAAATATATATTAACATCTCATACATCATGAAATCAAATCAACGCATTTCAAATTGATTATGTTTTCAATATACTTAGAAGTTTGTTTGAATTTGTAAACAATTATGAAATGAGGATATGGTATGCATATAGGCACTCAGATGAATATCAATTACTGTCTGTACAATTATAACATTATTATTGTGTTTTGGCCTGGAATATGCATGTGACATAATGATGGCATGAATTATACATTTTTTAAAAAAAAAATTCATGCTGCCTGATATAGAAAGGGGGCAGTAGTGTATTTGAACAGACAAATAATATTCCTCTGTAGACTTTGAATGTCTTCAATGAAATGATTTCAAATAAAGCAACATGTTGGAAACATGATAGATATATTTCACATACCATTAGACTCCAAGCAGCCTCTTCCTCCTCCGTCACATATGTTAAATCAATCTCTGTAAAACATAACATGTTGTGTACACGTTAAGAACAGATATTATAACATATGTTACTGTTGTTCAAAGACACACATCAATGTTGCATTAAAGATATACACACCCAAAGTTATGATTTACATCATTTTGATGGAGCATACAAATTACATTAGATTTGTTATTCTCAATGATTCATATTTTCGATGTATTGTTTGTATTAATTTAAAAATCCTAAAAGCATAGTACATAGAACATTTAAGATTTCTCATGTGTGTATCACTTGATGACTGTTGTCAAAAATGAACATGGAAACAAACATATGCTATACATCTTCTGAATAACAAATGTGTAGACTAATAAAGTTTTAATTATTAATCTTTCAATATTAAAAGAAAATTAATATATAATCAGAAGAGAAAATTATATGTTTGTTTCAAATGTTATGCTTCATCAGAAACATGCTCATAATATTGATTACCAATACACCTTCAATGACATATAAATGAGTCAATGGACTTACCAGGAGACCGCAAAGGCGGCTCTATGTCACTGCTGGATTCCTGTGGGCTCACCACACCAACTCTCTCTATGAATGATATAGATATATATTAGGAAACACATTTGGGATATCACTAAATCACATCTGTATCGAATTTTAAGATTAATCAACTTGAAAATGTGAAGAATAGAGCAGTCATTAAACCAGAAAATGCTTGATTGAATCAAGGGGATTCTGTTAAAAATGATGTATTGAACATATGTTTAATTTCAGACTATATTAGACATCAAACATCTCATACGATGCTATTGCATATCTAAATATACCCATTGATCAATGTTCTTAAAAGAATACACACAAACCACATTTTGAAGAGCAGCTGTTGACAAATCTAAACAAACACATGTGGCACATCGAGCCATTTGTGCAATGTACAGTAATCTTGTTTAGGACACAACACATATTTATCACAATACAAAACCAAATTGATTAGTACAAATATGTAATCATGGTGCTGTTAGAGTATGCTGATATCTATAAAGTAACTCCAACAGTGAATATGTGAATTATATATCAATATTGTTTAATCCAAAGAATGTAAAGATGAATGAATCTATTGTTTATTAAAGGGACACTGACATGATTAATTTAAATAATTGATTTCTCTGTTCAAACTGTTCAAAATGATTTAACATTGACTCCTATTATAATTTGAATGTTACTACATTTTAATCTTAAAGGCAGATAAGCAATATTGTATTCAATAAATATTGTTTGTTGAAGGTATCCACCAATCATCAATAAAAACCCAGGTTGTTCAACCAAAATTGAGATGCAGATAAACGTACATTCTTGATTTTAAAATACATTTAGCAATAGAATATTTCACATATGATGATAGTATTATATTTAAATGTTTATTAATATTGCATACTCTATCTGAATGACAACATTAATAATTGTAGATCAGTATCCCTTTAATATAAAATTATATTGATTTGACAATGTTGGTGTTAAGGAATTCTCTACTCCATATGTTGATGTAATGAATGAGATTGAGCATGCAATTCAAATCTAATATGTTATTTAAGGATATCCGAAGAATTATTTAATTTTCATCTATTAAAGGGACATTACATATAAATATTGAACAATGTTTCTAAGACAAATGTCAATTAAAATGAGACATACCATACTGTGACAAGCCCTGCCTTAAGGATCCAGCAGCAACATCCATATCTGTAATATATTAAATGAGGATTGCATATCATTAATACAAATCATGCCATGTTTAAAATCTTTACATTATTAGCAAATCAATTTAAAACTATTAATCCTTTGGTAGTCCCATGAGTTAATTGTTTCCTCAATTCAATTCATGATAAATATATCCTGTACTCTTATTTTCAATCAGTTGTGTTGTTTACTGTAGCTTAAATTATTTTTTGGTGTTATTTCATTCTCATCAATTGATGTGCATATGTTATAATTTATTTGAATTCTTCTTTTTTTATTATGTATAATAAATGAATACTGTATTCTTCCCATATATAATAATTCACATTTCATTTTGACCAACATGTATAAAGCAATGCCACTTACAGCAAAGCCATGTTAACGTGTATGCGCAATTCCATTTTCGCGATCATTGCGCAATGATTCAAAGCGGAATTACGCATCCGTCATTTGACCAACATGTATAAAGCAATGCCACTTACAGCAAAGCCATGTTAACGTGTATGCGCAATTCCATTTTCGCGATCATTGCGCAATGATTCAAAGCGGAATTACGCATCCGTCATTTGACCAACATGTATAAAGCAATGCCACTTACAGCAAAGCCATGTTAACGTGTATGCGCAATTCCATTTTCGCTCTGTGACGCATATTCTGTAGAGCGCAAGACACATCATTCCTATTTCATGTGTCACTAATCTAAAATCAGATATCTAAACATCATATGTAGTGTATGTTGTGAGATCTGTATAGGTTTAGTATCTGACTATATACACATTTATTGATTAAAAAAAAAAAAATAAGATATTATATGAAGTTGGATAATTACCTGGTTCAGATTCTCCATCTCCTCCCAGGCCACCGGACGGAGAAGCAGCTGCCCTGGCCCCCGCGTCAGGACTTTCAGATCCCGCAGCTGGGAGGGAAGAAGAGGAGGCCGAGGATGGCGAGGATCTGAATCTTTTGGGGACCCGGAGATTGAGGAGCTCGCATAAAGTCACCTCATAAGGGAGTAGGTACAGTTTCCGCGGGGCCTCTCTTTTGCCACCTCTTTTACGGGCTTGTAGCCAGTCCCTTATGAGGTTGACTTTTTTGGTTAACCGCAACCTCATATCTCCGAATCTCCTCATGATCTGATCCTGGGTCCTCTGGACGTCACACACCAATCTAACCGCATTGGTGATAGACTCCCAGAGGGCCTTCTTAACAGGCGCATCTGTCAACCTCCTCTTGTTCCCAAACAGCTGGGGATAAAAGTCCTTGACGGCGTGGACCAGTGCAGCGCTCTCCTCCTTGGTGAACCTGGGAGCTGACATGCCTGCTGGGTTGTAGAATATATGTAGGGATATAATATATACTGCCTGCAGGCATTAGAGAACTGACAAAGATGGCAACGTGTAATGGACTTTTATATGGTGAAGTAAACATGAGATGCACCATGGGACAAGTTATCTGTACATCTGATTGGATAAAAGTTTGAAATATTGTTAGAATGTCTGAGAGACCATCCTGACTCAAGTTGTGTTTGTGTGATGAACTCTGATTGGCCGTTCCTTAATGTTTCATATCTTAGTAACTTCCTTACACATACCTCATGGTGGTGCTGTAACTTCATTTTTCATGTAGACTTATTTGTAACTCATGGGCCTGTCATGCGGATATGTGTGACGCAGATTTAATATCCGTGATCCGTTAAATATTAATGATTAAATTTTATTTAACATCTAATACTGTCACATTATTAATGTTGTAGACATTTCTCGGTTTAATAACGGTCTGTTTCTTTAATACAAATACACATTTAATATTGTATGTCTTTATTGTTCATAAAATCCATTTATTGACTTATTGTGAAGTATTGATATTGCTCTATTAAATGTATTTCATAATGCACATTGATTGTGTGCTATTGCGTGACATTAGACTCTAATGTTTAAAGATGCTAATCTGGTGTTTCAAGATGCGTTTCCCACGCAATATTTCTGAATGTTCAAATTCAGGTTATAAGGTCATTCACTTGGATAATCTGTTTATAAATGTTAAACTACAGGTTTTTTGTTATTAGTAAATAAACCTCGAGCTTGTATTTGTCTGAAGTGCTCATATATGTTATTGTGCAATGGCGTCTTTATTTTTAAATAGACATTACAAACAAACAATTGTATAAAATGATCTGTAGAGATAGAAAATTGTTTAGACTTTAAAATGTAAATCAATTTATCTTAGTATTTAGATATCCTCAACAGAAGAAATTTAAATGCACATGGTTGAGACAATCACATAAGGCATCTCTGTGCATCCACCAATCTTCATCTACTGAGCCTATCTCGATATGCTTTTCAAGCAAAGTATGTCAAGATAGGAAGAGAAGTAAATACACTCTTTAAATCTCTTAAAGAGACACTGTCCAAACAAATTTAGCGTTGGTGATTCAGATTGAGCATGAAATGTTAATCAACGTTATAATTTAATCCGATTCTCAAATGTTAACAATTATCTTGTTATCTTTCTTTGAAAATCAATAATGATATTTGAGATTACGGACAATTTTTTCAAAAACCTGGGTTGTCCTTGATGATTGTTGGATAAATTAATCCACCACAAAAAAACAAGTTCAGTCCAGAGTACTGAAGCAAATAAATTATCTATTTAATGCCTTATTTTTAAAGTAATGATAGCAACATCACAAGGAGCATTCATAATATGAGACAATTTTTAAAGTTGCTTAAAATAGAATACTCATTCAGAATGTATAAATCATTAATTTTTTAACTGTCTCCCTTTAAGTATATTTTTAGTTCATGTCCCTTTAAATAAACATTTCACAATAATGCTTGAAATATCAGAAACCTAGGCACCTTCCTTTTGATAAATTAGTATAACATATGAGTCAATAAAATTTAGATTAACTTCTGGATTGTTTTACACACTGACTGAAATATATATTGTAAAGGAGGTATTTCGGAGTCTTCAGCTTAGAGGGACATTAAGCTATATGTTATGTATGCATTTTGGATAAGATTATAATATTTGAACAACTTAATATGTTTTGGTATTCAATCATTAGATTGTAATTATATATATTTTTGGATTAAATACATATCTACATAGGCTATTTTGATGCTGATTGTTGGTTGCACATAGATACCTTATGTAATTGACTAAGATATGTGCATTGATTTTTTTTTTACAAAGTATATTTAAAGACTGGATGTAATTCTATAGTACTTTCTAAATATGTTTAAATTATTTTATGAATAATTTAAAAATCAATACACAATATACTTTGTGAATTTCCCTTTAAGGACCAAAACATTTGTAATGTTGATTTAACATTGTCAAAATAAACTAAAGGGGAATGAAAATTATATATAGATATGTGATGTCTAACCCAAGAGGTAAGATTTTAAAAACTACATAATATTATTAACTATAGTTAAATGACTCCACTAGAAAATCAAATCGATTAACCTGCCATCCAATAACTAGTTTGTGAAAAATATAAAGTTAAATGACCTACCATTTATAAATGTAAAAATTAAAATAATTTTGCAAATAATGTTTTTAGATACCTAAGGAAGATACAAGATCTTATAAAATTAATTTTACATTCAACAACACTGTCACTTTAATGTAATTGAACCACTTCCCCTTCTTAAAAGTGAAAAAAATTAATTTTTGTGAAATTGACTACATATCCGAAATATTATTATTATCTAAGAATTTCAAAAGAAAAGCATTGATGGATCTCACTCCCCAATGAATGTTAAAAAAGATAGTTTAATGTAATATTCTCTGAATCAGTGGATTTTCAACAATTAAAGCATTATTTGATCTTATGCATGTGCTTGTCAAATAGACAACTACCAGTCATGGGAGTCAAATTGATTTTTATTGACAGATTATATGGATATTTATTATAATCTGTTCCAAATAGTGTATTTAATACTAAACTTTTTATTATTACCATTTTAAAATTTAATAGTTTCTGAACCAAAAATAAAAATATATTCCTGGAAGTCATCAGATGCCAATCTGAAATGTAAAACAAATTTTTACAAAAGTTAATACACACGTAGTCAAAGAATCATAAAATACATTTACAATCATCTTGTGTCTATGCTCTAACTTTGTTCAACATTTTTTAAAGATATTTATTAATTATATTTAAAAAAAAATATATATGATTTTCGAATTATACATAAAAATTTATATCAAATTTCAATAATATATATGTTGAACATAAATGTCATATTTCATGTCCATTCAAATACCTCTATATCAACTATAATATGTATTCCTTTTTATGATTGTGATCCTTAAATATCTAATGATGAAATATGTATGAATAATTTATGTAAGCTACCAATAATCAACATTCTTCCTGTGATTATTAACTAGCATGCATTGGTACACCAACCTGGATAATGCATGGTCTTTGAAAGTCAATTTAGGGCTAAACAGTTGATCTTCAATAGGTGTCTTATTCATCATTTCAAAAATAGAGGACTGAAATCCCATCTAAAAATTAGAAATTCATCTAAGTGTCTGATTGTGATCCCTAAATATCTAATTAAGAACTAAATATGACTAATGTATGGAAGCTACTAATATTCAACATTCTTCCTGTGATTCTTAACTAGCATGCATTGGTACACCAACCTGGATAATGCATGGTCTTTGAAAGTCAATTCAGGGCTAAACAGTTGATCTTCAATAGGTGTCTTATTCATCATTTCAAAAATAGAGGACTGTGAAATACCATCTAAAAATTAGAAAATCATCTAAGTGTCTCCAATAGGATGCCTCAACAGCCTTATTCTATTAAATAGTTGGCACTTACCATGTGAACATGTCTTTGTATGCTTTTCAAGGTCAGCAGATTTGAAAGATAATGCCAGACATGATCCCATTGGTATACTTCAATTTCAATCTTGGCTTTTTCCACTGTCAGTCTGGGCAATCTTCACTGTCAGGCTTATAATTCTTCCCTTTCAGTCTTTAGATTAAGTCAGCTCCCTAATGGCATAAAAGGTTTATTCAAAATTACTACAAGTGTGTGAATCATTTCTCTAGCCCTCTCCCACCCCCCATTTCATAAGAAATTTCTGTCACTAGCTTACTGTGTAGCATCTTGTGTTATGTTCTATCAAGTGTGAAGATGAGTCATATTGAGCAGAACAAACCTCTAATGTGTGACATTGAACCATAGTCATGCTAGAGGATCCCTTTCTGAGTATTTACATTTTAAGTAATGTGTAAACGTGTAAACGTAAATGTATGCCATATGATGTATTTGTGTACAATTCATGCCAGCAACAGTCCAGACATTTATACTTACCTGCTGATGTCCTCTTTAAAAACCAGGTGGCAAAGACTCGCTACAGGACCCAATGGCCAGAGCATCACCTATATTAATAAATTAAACACATTTTTAGCATTTGATGAACAATCCTAACATGTTTGCCCAATTCTCTACTTGTCATTTCCCTACAGTTCACATCTACTGATAATACTCCAGTCTAACTTCTATTCTTTATCCGTCTAAAGTTGCGGTTGATGATGTCTGCTCTGACATCGAGTCCCTCGTCCTGGAATTCCCCCTCTAGAACAGGATCATCCTCCTCATCTCTGAGGAGGTCTCTGTCCACCGGGACGGCCTGCAGCATCCCAGCCCGCTGTGCAATATTATGCAGGACGCTACAGGCTACAACAATCTTAGCCACCTTCTTTAGGTTGTACTGGAGTGCTCCTCCAGAACGGTCCAGGCACCTGAATCTCATCTTCAGGAGTCCGAACATCCTTTCAACCACCGCCCTGGTTCTCTTATGAGCCCTATTGTAGCGCTCCTCAGACACATCAGTCGGGCTACGCAAGGGGGTAATGAGCCAAGGCCGGCTCATGTACCCAGAATCACCTATAAATTATGAACGGAACATAATTCCTCAATTCAGAATCCTCAAAATAGTATTTGTAGTACAATAAAAAGTTTTGTACACGATAATCCATTAACAAATGTTTATTTTAACTTTAAAATATCTAGTTCAATATTATTCTCTATCTTCCCATTTCAGCTAAGACATGCTACATATGCGTATTTCTCCTAAATCAAGCCTTGTGTAAAATGCTAACTACATGGTTACATTACATTCTCTATCTGAGCATTTAAGGTAAGACATGCTACATATCTGCATTGAACTAAAAGACATTTGCGGAAAGAGACAATGACATGGTTAAATTGCATTAGCTAATATCTTCCCATTTCAGCTAAGACATGCTACATATGCATATTTCTCCTAAATCAAGCCTTGTGTAAAATGCTAACTACATGGTTACATTACATTCTCTATCTGAGCATTTAAGGTAAGACATGCTACATATCTGCATTGAACTAAAAGACATTTGCGGAAAGAGACAATGACATGGTTAAATTGCATTAGCTAATATCTTCCCATTTCAGCTAAGACATGCTACATATGCGTATTTCTCCTAAATCAAGCCTTGTGTAAAATGCTAACTACATGGTTACATTACATTCTCTATCTGAGCATTTAAGGTAAGACATGCTACATATCTGCATTGAACTAAAAGACATTTGCGGAAAGAGACAATGACATGGTTAAATTGCATTAGCTAATATCTTCACATTTCAGCTAAGACATGCTACATATGCGTATTTCTCCTAAATCAAGCCTTGTGTAAAATGCTAACTACATGGTTACATTACATTCTCTGAGCATTTAAGGTAAGACATGCTACATATCTGCATTGAACTAAAAGTAGACATTAGCGGGGGGGGGGAAATATATGGTTAAATTGCATCCTATAGCTGAACATTACGCTAACATTTTAAAACTACAGTGGCAATTGTCACAATAATTAACCATGTTGTGCACAAATACTCACCAACGAGATAACCAGGGGGCATTTGTCTTTCCTCAAACTGTCTCCACAGGGACGACAGAGAGAGGATGCGGGCATCATGACAAGCTCCTCCAAAATTCGCACACACATGCATAATCCTCATCTGTGCGTCACAAACACACTGCATGTTGAGGCTATGAAAATGTTTGCGATTTCTGAAGGGCGAGTCATCAATTGGAGCACGCAGCGCAATGTGGGTACAATCTATGGCTCCCAAGACATTGGGCATTTGAGCAATATCAAAGAATTCCCGCTTCAGGCGCCTCCAATCACCATCATTCTGTGGGAATCCTATGTATTGCTTACTGATACGTACCATGGCGTCCAGAAAGTTATCAAACACCACAGAGAATGTACCTTGAGCCAGGCCATGCATGTACAGTTCTCCGGATTGAAAACTCCCGGAGGCCAGGACGTATAGACAGCTTAGCATCCTACTCATGGCGGGAACAGCAGTCATTCTTATACGTGGCTCCAAATGAGGTTTAAGAAGATCGTAAAGGCCAATGAGCTGTTCGCGATCGAGCCGATACTTATCAAAAACCTCAAAGTCACTCATGTTTTCCAAGGTGGGTCTCACCCTGTAGACACGAGGACCTCGAACCAGATGACCCCTTCGTCTCAGTCTGAGCCGCCGAGGCTGCCTGATTCGACCAACAGCTAGTTCGCCAATAGCAGCACCAGCAGCGTCTACCATGTCATCGTCATCCATCTTTCAAAACAGCGTAACAAGGTAAGCACTTGATCTGATGTGGATCACAAGTGATGCATTGGACATGTTGTTTGGGGGATTTATAGTACAATTAGTCCAATGGTAGTGAGTTTGTAATGATTGCTGATTGTATTCACCTGTTTGTATGTGAGCGGCGCGAATGCTTTCACAGTGGGCGTTTATTTGTTCTTTGCTGAAATGTTAGTTTCAAACAATGATTCTCAATGTGAAAGTGTACAATATCACACATACAGTGCATGTTTGTAATGTTTGATCATATGCGTAATCAATATTTCTTAAACGCGATCTTATAGTAACAAGCACACGTCCAGGCTAACATGAATGAAAGTGCATAGTTGTGTATAATGTGCATCGAATGTGATCGATCAATGTTGCTGCAATATTGTTTGTAAACGATAAAGTAACAGCTGCCATCTGAAATATTGTATATATAAGTGATTGCCGAGCAGTCAATATTGTATGCGTCCCTTTAAAAACGCAATAATAATTCCGAACTTCCCGTCTGCCATCTGTAGTATTGTATATATAAGTGATTGCCGAGCTGTAAATATTGTATGCATCCCTTTCAAATCGCACTAATACTGAATAACTTCCGGCTGTCATCTGTATTATTGTATATATAAGTGATTGCTGAGCTGTCAATATTGTATGCGTCCCTTTAAAATCGCAATAATAATTCCGAACTTCCCGTCTGCCATCTGTAGTATTGTATATATAAGTGATTGCCGAGCTGTAAATATTGTATGCGTCCCTTTCAAATCGCACTAATACTGAATAACTTCCGGCTGTCATCTGTAGTATTGTATATATAAGTGATTGCCGAGCTGTCAATATTGTATGCGTCCCTTTCAAATCGCACTAATACTGAATAACTTCCGTCTGCCATCTGTAGTATTGTATATATAAGTGATTGCCGAGATGTCAATATTGTATGCGTCCCTTTCAAATCGCACTAATACTGAATAACTTCCGTCTGTCATCTGTAGTATTGTATATATAAGTGATTGCCGAGATGTCAATATTGTATGCGTCCCTTTCAAATCGCACTAATACTGAATAACTTCCGGCTGTCATCTGTAGTATTGTATATATAAGTGATTGCAGAGATGTCAATATTGTATGCGTCCCATTCAAATGGCGCTAATACTGAAGAACTTCCGGCTGTCATTTGTAGTATTATATATATATATATAAGTGATTTGCGATCTGACAAGATTTATTAATTGTCCCATTGAAATTGCCTTAATAATGCTGTTTCAAACTGTTGTTTACGTATATGTTGTATTGTAGTATTGAGTGTTAAAGTTCCGAAAGGGGCGGTACAGTGGTGAATCTGTGATGTGTATGGTTGAATCTTCTAATGACGTCATGATATTATTAACCTGCCTATGTAGTTCTGAAATCCTCATTGTGTTGTTGTATTTGACTACATTGTTATTGTGTGCTGAATAAAATCTAAATGTGTGGTTTGTGGTTGCGTGATGGGTGATGCGTGTTATGTACATGTACGTATATATTGTGATTGTGTCCCACATATGCTGACTTCTATATAGCGGTCTGGCATTGTTGTTCCTTCCCATAAAGTGACATCTGTAATCTGGTGTAATGATGTTCTTGTTGTACGTAATTCCTAATGGTTTCTGGTGATGGAATCATGATGTTAAAAGTACAGTAAAATCCATATGTTGTGTTTTGTGATTCCTCTAGAGAATGTAATGTGTTTTTCCCCCATCATTTGAATGCACATGTATGAGTGAATGTTAAAAGTAATGTATGTGCATCCATGAGTGATCATGTGTTAAGCCTATGTAGATATGCTGTTGCTGCAAGCATATGAGTTGAATAACTGAAATGCAATAATAAAGGTAAATGAGAATTGTTTCCCATTGTGTAGTGTTTGTTAATCCTGAAAAGTTGACATTATTTTTGTGTCCGTTTAAATGTAATATTTTTAAAACAAAAATGTTGTTACTAGTGATGTTGAATTGTATTTGATGTAATATAAAAGTCTGAAAAAATGTAATGGTGTTGTGAATATTCAAACAGTAAAATCCATAAATCCACCATAGGGAAATAGTCATTTCTTGATCTATTTATCATAGCTGGGTCTAACGCATGAAATCATGTCTTTTCTAGCTCTGGTATTTGGAGTTTTTCTGTCTACGCTATTTGGGTGCGTTAGGGAAATGAGGGTTTCGCGTGCACGAGCACGTCTTCCCAATAGAAGTCAATGGAGGCTCTGAAAATTGGTATTTTTTTTTTCTAAGACTGGTTTTCATCGCAAAGTGAGTGACGTCATTAGCTTTTGTGAAAAAGTAACTAAATCGTGTTCTTTTTGTAATAAATAAATATTTTGGGGCCCATTTATCAAAGGGCTTGCGGACCTGATCCGACACTGCGGATCAGGTCCGCAAGACCTCGCTAAATGCGGAGAGCAATACGCTCTCCGCATTTAACATTGCACCAGCAGCTCACAAGAGCTGCTGGTGCAACGCCGCCCCCTGCTGACTCGCGGCCAATTGGCCGCCAGCAGGGAGCTGTCAATCAACCCGATCGTATTCGATCGGGTTGATTTCCGGTGATTCCTGTCCGCCTGCTCAGAGCAGGCGGACAGGGTTATGAAGCAGCGGTCTTTAGACCGCTGCTTCATAAGTTGTGTTTCTGGCGAGTCTGAAGACTCGCCAGAAACACGGCCCTTCAAGCTCCGTACGGAGCTTGATAAATGGGCCTGTATGTGTATGTCATGTGGTGTATATTGTTTGTATGCATCGATGAGTGTATGTTTGTGATAATGTTATTAGTTAGATGTAGGTATATGAGGGTCTTTTCCCGTGTGTCAATGTAAGTCAATGGGAAAATGGATTTGTGTTGTTTTTTTTCAAACACCCGAGATCTCGCAACTTTAATCCTTTGTATTTTGCTGAAAAATTATTAAATATGAAAAATAAACATAGTGTAGTGTTTGTATGACTGTAAGTGTAGTTTGTGTAATATTTTTTATTTGATTCGTGGATGTTTTTTTTGTCGGTATATGTTTACTACTGGGTCTGAGGTGTGGGTAGAAATGTGAGCGTTAGTTTTTTTTTGAGTGTCGGTAACTGAACTCTAAATACTGGAGTCCGTAAGAAACCCACGTTAGGAGCCTCTAATGCTGGTTTTCACAGCTAACGCCGAACTCCAAATCTAGGCCTAAGGTTCTAATAGTATATTAACTAAATTTAAATCTTTTGATGCTTTGTATCTTATCCCGGTAACTAGGGAACTGTGTAAGACAGGTCTCTACGTATAGTAACTAAATCTGTCTAGTATGCGATATGTATTCCCTACGTATATCTGATAAGGGGTGTGTGCCTAGTGACGTGAAAACTACATCTATTAACTAGTAAATGTGCATGTGTAAAATCTCGGCGCATATACTACAAGGTAATTTCATAAATAAAACTAAATGTAACGTATTACATAATAGGATAGTGTGGTAAACTAGAATATTTAATAAAAGTTAAATAAGCTGAAACTTGACGTGACTCATGTGTGTACGTGTATATCTAAAATATAAGTGTTAAGGACTGATAACATAATATGTATTTATATGGCATAATCCATATTGATAAAATAACAATATAGTGATATGAGTGATGTATACTACGTGACTAAATGTATCTAAGTACCTTACTATATTGTGTTAAACTAAAATATTTGATAAAAGTTAAATAAACTGAAACTTAACCTGACTCATGTGGATACGTGTATATCTAAAATATAAGTGTTAAGGACTGTAACAGAATATGTATTTATATGGCATAATCCATATTGATAAAATAACAATATAGTGAAATGAGTGATGTATACTACGTGACTAAATGTATCTGAGTCCCTTACTATATGTTAAGGGAAATGTACAAACGATGAATATGATGGGAGTAAGGAAAATAATCATTTGCCTGAAGAAAAAGCGCGGTTAGCGCTTAGAAACGCGTAGCATTTTATCACAGGTTTATTGTTAGATCTGTGTACTTTTTTTTACTATTTTTAATTAAATATTTTACTACTTATATATACACTGGAGTCTTCTTCCTTTGTTCTGACGTTCATCATTATTTCACCTGGAGCCCATCTTCAATTGCAGCAGTATAACCTTGGTTCATATGTGCACTAGGTCACCATAATATACCTAGTACGCTCCATTTGCACTACAGTGTGCAATAGAATTTGTGAGTATTCCTTTGTCATCACAAGTCGATATTCATTATATCTCCCCAATTGATTTGCACTAGGGGTCGCCCTCTTCTTTTTCACATTTTTCCAGACTACAGATTTCCATTCTGATTTTGGGAGGAGCAGCCATAGTACGGTGCACAGTTTGCTGGGACACTGTGAAGTTCCCAGACTGTTTTCCTAGGCATTATCTCTGCCTTTCTACATTGTGAGTATGTTTGTATCTTCTATACTCCATTTGTGATTTATTGGCTACACTAGGAGGCGCCCTTTTTTTCTGCTTTGTTTTCATTGTCTTGCTATCCTTTGTATGAATGTGCTTTTCTTTTTACAATTTGTTTTCATTGCTGTGCAGTGTTTTCATTCTCTTGCTATCCTTTGTGTGAATGTGCTTTTCTTTGTACAATTTTTTTCATTGCTGTGCAGTGTTTTCATTCTCTTGCCATCCTTTATGTGATTGTGCTTTTCTTTTTACAATCTTGGAATTATAAGAAGGGAATGGTATTTATAGGGGTATACATATTTGTATATGTTTTATACATGGGGTTTTATTAGGGGATATGCTTCAATATAGCAACATCGAACCTAAGATTTCATTTTTGCGATTCCTATTGACTGCTATAGCATCCGCGACCTCGAAGGCGGCGGATTGAAAACTAGATACGCTGCGTCGGATAAGACGCGAGCGTAAGTGGTTATTTTTTGATAACTGGAAAAGCTTCTAATTGTGTCAAATAACACGGCGAATACACAGAATTCTGCGACAATTCCAGATGTTTTCTATTTGCATCAATCTGTGTCGAATTGAGAGCGTCGGATCCTATGTTACTTCACAAAATTCGAATCCTTGCGATCTTAAGGCTTTGACTAAGGCGATGCAATCTCGCGACAAGTAAGGTGCGGAATTCGGGCGAATTTTTAGTTGACGCTTTGATAAATAGATGCCATAAAGCTTATGTTCGATGCTGCAAGAGAATGAAGTATATTACATAATAAAAGTAAATTAGAAACTCTATTAACGTATACCCTTTCTAAATCAAACAATATTATTGCTACACATTTGGTGCACTAGTAGTTATAGGGATACAAATGAAAAATATATTACTACTTATGGATTATGCTACAAATTTGTCTCTTATTACAAAGCAAGGGGACAATATTATTTCTACAAATTTGTTGAAAAATGTTGCCCCAAACTTGTCGCACTAATAGATATAGTTGATAAAAATGAGATAAATACACAACATAATATAGCTAACATCCTTTTTATTTTTTGTGAAAAATCTATGTGCACCATGTTTAAGCCATGTAATACAAGTCACACTATCCACTTCGCACCAATTTTGACTCAACACTTTTCGCACCATTTATGATGCAAACCCCTAAACAACCCATACACTAGTGAATTTTTCAACCACTTTTGATTAGAATATGCATAATCAGTTTATTTATGACATCAGCCAATCTGATTCAAATATACAAACTATCACTAACTAATCAAATTACTGGATACTTGTGTCATGAATTACTCATCAGAACTTGTAAGTGCCATTTGTTACATTGTGTATTATACTTTGAAAGTATGTATATGTGAGTTTAGAAAAAAAGATAAACATTGATGCTGACATTAGGACACACAGTGTAATATTTTAGACAAGGATTTTAAAATTCGAATTGATGTTTGATTCAATATAATCTTAAGTTGATAGCTCAAAGGGATAGCCCACCTAACTTTAAACTGTCATGATTCAGATACAGCAGAAATAAAAACCACCTCTTTACTGGCATGCTATTTTCAGTGTATTTCTTCCTTCTCTTGAAATTCTTCTTCAGTAAGAAATGTCATCTTATATGCCAGCCCATTTTATAACACCTGTGAAGGGGGGGTTTTAAAACTAGATTGCAATCAGGAGGGGTTACACAGGTACAAAGAGAAAACTGGCCCAGCTCTTAAAATATCCATTGATTGCTATATACAAGTATGTTAAAAAGGTATATGTACAAATTCTAGCATTAATAATCATTTATAAAAAAAAAAAAAAAGAGATTAAAGCATATCATGACTTCTAGAAACACAAATACAAATACACATTAATTTATGTAAAATTATCATATAACAGATGTTTTGCATAACAAATAAATTTAAAAATAACTTTCTATGAGATATTGTTTGTTGAGGTATAAATCAAGCTATTTCTTGGACATTAACAGTTGAAAAATAAAAGATTAGCTTTAGAGAAATGTGCTTGTTCATGGACAGTAATGAAATGATATAAATAAAGTTGGGAAAAACCAGAATAACCGCAGCATTGATGACTGTTAGTTAACAACAGTCCGATGCTCTTTGCAACGTACTTGGCGCGCGTGTTTTTGACGGCTTTTTTTATAAATAAGGGTATCGTATTCAGATCCGCGTCAGCGATGTCTGGCAAGCGTATTGATGCTGGTGAATGCACTGAGATTGACGCTTTGATAAATAGACCCCCATGACTGCAACACTCATAAAGAGAAACTTGAAGACCAATAGACTATATGACACTTGGAGATTCATCCACATACAAGAAATGTAGGCATTGACTACATATTTACAAATCAGACAGGACTATCCAATATAACGAGTTGTGAAATTGCCCCCCGCAACCTGGTCGGACCACAGTAGGGTAAAATTACAATTTACATAGCCCGAGGAACCACAAGGCTCATACCTTTGGAAACTAGACAACACCCTCTTGACTAACACACAAATGGTACAAAATCTCACAAATATAATCACTGAATATTTCCAAATCAATAACCCCTCCACAGACAACAACTTTGCAATCTGGGAAGCACAAAAATGCCATTTACGGGGCAAATTTATTAAATTGCAAGCTCAATTTTGACAAATCCAACACGGCCAAGGTACTTAGCGATCAAATTTTCGGAACCAGACTACTTACATAAACGCTCCCCCTCAGACCAAAATATCCTAGAACAACTGACAGTGGCAATTCACTCCATTCAGAGAGGCGAGAGATAATACCATCAAAATTTTAAATATAGCAGATTATGTCACAAAACACCCGAAACCCTT
This sequence comes from Bombina bombina, assembly GCF_027579735.1. NCBI lineage: Eukaryota > Metazoa > Chordata > Amphibia > Anura > Bombinatoridae > Bombina > Bombina bombina. The sequence continues at coordinate 49,116,403 of NC_069504.1, read as the reverse complement.
GGTATTCCTTTCAATGGATGCCAAAAAAACTGGTCCTTTTTTTTCATAATTTTTTATTGAGGTTGTCAAAGTCAAAAGATACAAAGGAAAAAAGGAAAATGTTTAGTAGAAACTAGAACCGGTACATCCACCATTGTTACGTTGTTGCATCACAATACAAAAATAAACACAATAAAGAAAATATACATATACATATATGCACATACATGCTCCTTTCTATACACAATACAACGTATGATCTGGGGAGCAGGAAACTTTGCTGTCTATAAACCAATTGAACAATCCAAATAGAAACTCATTTTACATAATATTATTTTCCTCCATGCTGTGCCGGGCCATTTATGGACCCACTTAACCAGAGCCAATTCAAGGGAGGAATTTAGATGAGACAAGGGGTCACTCTTGGACCTTGTGTAACTTAGTTTAAGAGTTATATAAATGATTACATATGTAAATAACTGAACGCTTTAAAGTTTGCTAAAAACAAGGTGACAGGGTTAAAGCTGTAATAAGGGTACCTCTCACTTATATATGACACTGTTATGTATACATGACTCAAATAGATCTGATTCGATCCATAATAGTGTGGTGGGTGAGAGTTTTCATTGCTCCTGGGAAGACTCATATTAATCCATATATATTATTATGGGCAGTTCCTGCTAAGTATGGGATAACCTTTGAATACTTGAGTAATAGGGCACCATTAGCATCTGAGTACCCATAGAAGTTTAAAGTTACTCATAAAAATTGTAATAGTAAAGATGTTGGTACTATAGCTTATCAACTAGGGAGAAGGCTTAGTATCAGCTCATCATATGACGTTCCTTTTAGCATAGTGCTAGTAAGTATGGTAACAATGAACACATTACATGATAGATCTCAGTACAGAAGGCAATTATGTTGTATCAATTTAGGATGAACAGATTGCTAATGCTGGCAAGTTATGAACATACCTTGTATTGCCTCATTCCCTTTTTACTCTCCATAACTCAACCTTAATCATACTGCACTACTTCGGCCGCTGGCAGCGCAGAAGAATATTGGGCATTATCAAGGAGGTTATTGGCAATAATAAGTACAGTATTCTGGTTAGTCATATTGGAGTATGTAACTCCAGTGTCTAGGATCAAAGTGGGATTATACCTCTGATGCTGGTACAATAATAAGGGGGACTCTATAAATCAGCTATCAGAAACCCTGAGTCTGAACATATATTTTAGAGAGTTATGGGGTTAATAGGGGTTAATAGCTAGTGAATCATAGTTAAAGGGACACTGAAACCAAATTTTTTTCTTTCATGATTCAGATAGAGCATGCAATTTTAAGCAACTTTCTACTAATTTATTTCTATTATCAATTTTTCTTTGTTCTCTTACTACTTATTTATTGGTGCTGTCCAATCATCAAGGACAACCCAGGTTGTTCACCAAAAATGGTCCGGCATCTAAACTTACATTCTTGCTTTTCAAATAAACATACCAAGAGAATGAAGAAAATTTTATAATAGGAGTAAATTAGAAAGTTGCGTAAAATTGCATGCTCTATCTGAATAACGAAAGAAAATTTTTGGGTTCAGTGTCCCTTTAACTACATAGAGTGTCCTACTCAACCCACTCTAGCAGTCTTCCTATGTACTCATCACACAAAACTAACACAAATATAAAGTGTATGAGCAATAAAGATATTAGCACATCGTATTTGGAATGACCCTAAAATTAGAGGAGTTAAATTGGTTCCTTAGAATGTAAGACCTCACTGTATTCAGATGATGTATTCCTTACCCTTACAAATATATGAGAATCTATACCAGCTTTGATGCAGCTCCTTCAGCAATATGGAGAATATTCCAACTTCAAAATAAACGTAAGCAAATCAGAAATCATAGGAATTGCGTTAACAACAGTGATTTTCATATTCTCACATCAGCCCAGTTCCGACATCAGCTCACAGCTATAAAATACCTGGGTATATACCTGTCTCTACACATGGATAAATTAGTCTCACTTAATTACAACCCCCTTAAATCACATATAACATCTACTTTACAAGCTTGGAGCCATAAACCCATCTCATGGATTGATAGAATAAATACATTCAAAATGATGATCTTACCCAAAATCCTCTATCTTCTGCAAACACTGCCGATACCCCTCCCTAATTACACTCTTCACCAACTCCAAAAATGTACCAACTCCTTTATCTGGAAAATAAATGACCAAGCATAGCCACACACAGATTTTATCTCCCTAAGGATAAAGGAGTTTTAGGTGTACCGAAACCGTCCCTCTACAGAACAGCTACATTATTGACGAGAATTACAGACTGGTGCAAGCAGGCCCCCCACAAGGAATGGGTACTCATAGAAAACAAAATAACTAATTGCAAGCACCTAGGTGGACTATGCTGGCTCCAGACTTACAGAAACAAATTATATCCAACACTACCCCTCCTCCCACTAGAAACAATTAAGTCTTGGAATAGAAAACTTCAAACTTTAACCTTTGCAGGTGGTATTATACCCCAGCCAGACTAGGTACAATGATTGCAGGTTATTTAACCAATTGCTGGAGAGGATGTGGAGCTAGAGGCACATTTTTACACATATGGTGGTCTTGCCCGATAGCATACCAATATTGGATGGCAGTAAAACAAGAGGCTGAAAAAACCACATCTACCACACTACCAATAAATCTATGAACTTTGCTATTCAATAGATTCCCTCCAATAAAATGCCAACTATGCCAGGCCTTATTATGCATATTATTAAACACAGCAAAATGCATCCTGGCTGCTTTTAAAATGTCCCTTTAATTCTTGCTAGAAATATCTGGTATGTCTCTCTGCTTGTGTCTCCTGGCTGCTTTTAAAATGTCCCTTTAATTCCTGCTAGAAAAATCTGGTATGTCTCCCTGCTTGTGTCTCCTGGCTGCTTTTAAAATATCCATTTAATTCCTGCTAAAAAAAAAGTATGCATTTCCTCTGTCTCCATTTTATATATATATGTAATCTTCTTATCAGATACTCTGTATAACTTTAATGCATCCTGCCTCCCCCCCCTCTAATTTGCAAGTGTGTAACTCCTGCTAGCTAGACTGCTTGTTGCCAGCTGCATAGAATTAGTTCATTACTCTCACTGTTACATACAGCAGCCTAAGGCTTATTTGAGCCGTGGCTCTCTGATTCTAAGTGGCTCTGTTAGAACTGGCAGAGTTACTCACTGGAGGTGGTGGAAACTGCAGTCCCACGAACAGGTAAACTTAATACACCTACACAATGCTCACCGGAAACAGAAGTTATCAAGAAATTATGAAGCAGCATTCTAAAGACCGTTGCTCCATAACTTGTCCGCCAGCTCTGAGGTGGCGGTCATAAATCAACCTGATTTCACAAGAACTGCTGGTGCAATGATAAATGCCAACAGCGTATGCTGTCAGTATTTATCGATGGGCAGGGATGTGCAGTGGACATGATACGCTACTTCATACCATGTCCACTCGCACATTGTTAAATATGCCCCTATGTCTTTTCTGCTCTCTCTGTCTAACCTTCTCCTAAAACTCACTGCATGTCTCTATAACAACAACCCCCACACTATCCATATCTCACCCTCCCTTCTCTTATACCCTATGCTGCCCTCTCATCAAGTACTCTGTTTCCTTAAAATCACTTCTCCCTCTAACTCTCTTGTGTCTAGTCATACGTGCTCCTACAAATCTCACTCTCACCTTCTGTCAGTCTCACTGCTACTACTGATTGCTGTTGGTGATGTCTCTCCTAACCCTAGCCCTGCAGCAATCACCACACCTTTACACTCTCGTTCTGTCTCCCACTGCAAAAACTATAGGTCACGCAATACCAACAATCTCATCTCCATTAACCCACAGTGCTTATTCCCTTCTATATCTTGTGCCCTCTGGAATGCTCGCTCTGTCTGTAACAAACTTACAACTGTTCACAACCTGTTTGTTTCCAACGCTTTCAACCTTTTAGCAATAACCGAAACCTGGCTATCTTCCTCTGACACTGCTTCCGTTGCTGCTCTCACACATGGTAGTCTTCACTTGAGCCATACACCTAAACCAGGTTGAGACATGGTGGCGGTGTTGGAATCTTACTCTCCTCCTCCTGCTCCTATCAGTACCTATCTCCATTTCCATATATATCCTTTTCTTCCTTTGAAGTCCACTGCATTCTCCTGTTCTCCCCCTTCTCTCAATTATCTATTGCCCCCCAGGACCAACCTCCTAATTCTTTGACAACTTTGCTGCCTGGCTTCCTTACTTTCTCTCTACAAATACACCTACTCTAATTCTGGGGGACTTCAACATCCCCATTGACAACCCATCTGCCCCTACTGCCTCTAAACTTCTTTTGCTCACTAACTCCTTCGGCCTCTCACAATCCACCCTATTCCCTACCCACCATGATGGACACTCTATTGATCTGGTATTTTCCTATCTCTGCTCTATCCCTGATGTTGCCTGTCACCCATTTCCCATCTTAGACCACCATCTGCTCACCTTTAATCTTAATATACAGGCTAAACCTACTTCCCCCCCTCGCCCCTGCACCTGTAGACATCTGCACACTGTAGACCCTCCCAAACTCTCCAACCTTATTCAAACATGCCTCCCCCACACTTCCACAATATCCTGTCCTGACCTTACTATAACCCACTATAACAATACTCCATCCTCTGCACTTGACATTCTCGCTTCGCCCCAACTTCGCAAAGCCCCACGTCATCAGTTCCAAACCTGGCACTCCCAGCAAACACACCACCTACAAAAATGTTCCTGCACTGCTGAACGTGCCTGGAGGAAATACCGCTCTGAACCTGATTTCCTGCACTGTAAGTTCATCCTTTACTCTTACACCTCTACCCTTTACTTTGCTAAGCAAACCTACTTCTCTTCTCTTATTTCCACTCACTCATTAAACCCTAAAAGATTCTTCTCCATTTTTAACTCTCTCCTTTACCCACCTGCACCCCCCCTCATCTGCATTTAGTGCTCAAGACCTGGCTGACTACTTTTTCAAAAAAACTCTTACCATCCGAAGAAACATCCCAACACAAGCCTGCAATCTCCCAACTTTGCTCCCAGTCACCCCCTCTTCCACTCTCTGCACCCTCCTCCCAACCACTGAGAGTGAAGTGGCTTCCCTATTGTCTTCCTCACACCTCACTACCTTCCCACTTGACTCTATTCCTTCACATCTAATACCTTCTCTGTCTCCCACCCTCACTCCAGCTCTTACCCAAGATTCTTCTCCATTTTTAACTCTCTCCTTTACCCACCTGCACCCCCCCTCATCTGCATTTAGTGCTCAAGACCTGGCTGACTACTTTTTAAAAAAAACTCTTACCATCCGAAGAAACATCACAACACAAGCCTGCAATCTCCCAACTTTGCTCCCAGTCACCCCCTCTTCCACTCTCTGCACCCTCCTCCCAACCACTGAGAGTGAAGTGGCTTCCCTATTGTCTTCCTCACACCTCACTACCTTTCCACTTGACTCTATTCCTTCACATCTAATACCTTCTCTGTCTCCCACCCTCACTCCAGCTCTTACCCACATATTCAACCTATCCCTTTCTACTGGCCCTCCATTGACCCTAACTCTCCTGCAAACTACCGCCCCATATCATTGCTCCCGCTAGCTTGAAAAATTTGTTTTCGATCACCTAACCCAATTCCTGTCCTCCAACTCACTGTTTGACCACCTGCAATCTGGCTTCCGTCCCCAACACTCAGCTGAGACTGCCCTTACCAAGGTTACTAATGATCTCCTTTCTGCTAAAAACAAAGGCTACTACTCTATACTCATCTTACTTGACCTCTCTGCTGCCTTTGACACTGTTGACTATCCCCTTCTCCTATGGACTCTCAGCTCTCTTGAGCTCTGTGACACTGCCCTCTCCTGGATTCACTCTTATCTCTCTAACAGATCCTTCTCCATCTCTTTTGCTGGTGACTCCTCCTTTCCATTGCCTCTGTCTGTTGGAGTACCTCAAGGCTCTATCCTGGGTCCTCTTCTCTTCTCTATTTACACTTCTTCACTGTGTAAACTTATCAATAGCTATGGCTTTAACTACCACCTCTATGCTGTTGATACCCAGATCTACCTTTCCACCCCTTCACTCTCTGTCAATTCCCACAACAGAGACTGCTTATCTGGTATTTCCTCCTGGCCTCTCACCACCTACAAATAAACATGTCCAAAACCAAACTACTTCTTATCCCCCCTCTAATGTTACTACAGTTTCTAATTTTTCCATCATTCTTGGCAGCACCACTATCTCCCCATCACCCCTAGTCCACTGCCTCAGAGTCACACTTGACTCAAATCTGTCCTTCATTCCCCACATCAAATTGCTCTCTTCATCTTGCTGCAACCACCTACGCAATATCTCCAAAATTCGTCCTTTTGTCTGAGTGATGAAACTACTAAACTGCTAATCCACTCCCTGGTAATTTCTGTAATACTTACTAACTGGCCTGGACTACTGTAATAATTTACTAACTGGTCTCCGTCTCTCCCACCTCTCTCCCTTTCAATCCATCCTAAATACATCTGCCGGCTAGCCCACCTCTTCCGAAGCTCCGTTTCTGCTGCACCTCTCTGTGAGTCCTTTCACTGGCTACCCATTCACAGCAGAATTAAATTCAAAATTCTCACCCTGATGTACAAAGCCCTCACCAATGCTGCCCCACCCTACCTGCCATCACTCATCAACAAATATACTCCAGCCCGCCACCTAAGATCCAACAATGGAATGCTCCTGGCATCCTCTACCATCACCTCCTCTCATGCTAGACTACAGAACTTCTCTCGTGCCACACCAACCCTCTGGAACACACTTCCTTGAGCTGTCAGACTCTCCCCTAACCTCTCCTCCTTTAAACGTTCCCTAAAGACCTTTTTGTTCAGGGAAGCTTATCACTCGACTCATTAACAAAAGAACTTCACTTACCTAACAGTTTCCCTCATCTATCTGCTGACTAATATCATTCTCATCTTTGCAGTCCCCAGCTCCTTTTTCCCATCCTCCTACCCATCTAGATTGTAAGTTCCCATGGGTGTAGGGCCCTCAATTCCCCCTGTATTTGTCTGTAAAATTTTGTATTTTATTGTATTGTTTCTCCGTTGTACTTTTATCCTTGTACCCATGGGCAGCTCTGCGGAATCTGTTGGCGCTTTATAAATAAAGAATAATAATAATAATAATGATTCCAGCCCATTGGAAGAAAAGTGATTTACCTAATGTAAGTTCTTGGAAAGACAGAGTGACTACCACTCTACAACTGGAGAATAACCACTATGTACAAAATAAAAAAATAGATGACTATCTGTTAATATGTTTCCAATGGGAAGAATATAATATATAGATAACTGCCAAATGAAGCAAATGGGGAACACAAAGAGAACAAATAAAATATACACTTGACTATAGATTTGCATTTATTGCCTTGGAGTTCTTAATTGGTTTATACACAGAAATAATGGAAACTACAAGGACACTTATTCTTATTTAAATTATTTTATTTGCACTATTTCTCAAATGTACATTCACAGAAAAATGTATATGTAATCACGCTGATGCAAACAAGTTTTTGTAATGTCAATTGAAATTTTCAATTAAGTTTGTTTGAAAACGGAAAAAAAAAACAGAGTCAGATGTGTTACTCTTACATTTCGTGTAAATATTTACGACTCGATTACGAGTTTTTGTCGGTAAGGCTTGCGGGGCTAACGAGCAGTTTCAGCTCACCGCTCATCTACAGACAACGCTGGTATTACGGGGTTTTTAAAACCCGGCATTAGCCGCAGAAAAGTAAGCGAAGAGCAAAATTTTGCTCCACATCTCACCTCAATACCAGTGCTGCTTTCGGTAGCGGTGAGCTGGTGTAACGTGCTCGTGCACGATTTCCCCATAGGAATCAATGGGGCAGATTCGGCTGAAACAAAACCTAACACCTGCAAAAAAGCAGCGTTCAGCTCCTAACGCAGCCCCATTGATTCCTATGGGGAAATACACCGCCGCCATCTACATTATACTTATGAACCCCTAATCTGCTGCCCCCAACATCTCCGAACCCTACATTTTATTTATAAATCCCTACTCTTCCTCCCCCAATGTCGCCCCCACATAACTACACTTACTAACCAGTAATCTGCCGCCGCCAACGTCGCAGCCACTATAATAAATATATTAACCCCTAAACCTAAGACTAACCCTTACCCTAACACCCCCTAACTTAAATATAATTTAAATAAATCTAAATAAAATAACTATCATTACCTAAATTATTCCTATTTAAAACTAAATACTTACCTATAAAATAAACCCTAAACTAGCTACAATATAACTAATAGTTATATTGTAGCTAGCTTAGAGTTTATTTTTATTTTACAGGCAACTTTGTATTTATTTTAACTAGGTAAAATAGTTATTTAATAGTTATTAACTATTTAATAGCTACCTAGCTAAAATAAATACAAATTGACCTGTAAAATAAAACCTAACCTAAGTTACAATTACATCTAACACTACACTACAATTAAATTAATTCCCTAAACTAACTACAATTAAATACAATTATCAAAATTACAAACAAAAAAACCCACTAAATTACAGAAAATAATAAAATAATTAGAATTTTTTAAAACTAATTACACCTAATCTAATCCCCCTAATAAAATAAAAAAGCCCCCCAAAATAATAAAAATCCCTACCCTATACTAAATTACAAATAGCCCTTAAAAGGGCTTTTTGCAGGGCATTGCCCCAAAGTAATCAGCTCTTTTACCTGTAAAAAATACAACACCCCCCCAACATTAAAAACCACCACCCACACACCCAACCTACTCTAAAACCCACCCAATCCCCCCTAAAAAAAAACTAACACTAACCCCTTGAAGATCACCCTACCTTGAGACGTCTTCACCCAACCGGGCAGAAGTGGTCCTCCAGACGGCCAGAAGTCTTCATCCAGACGGCATCTTCTATCTTCATCCATCTGGAGCGGGTCCATCTTCAAGACATCCGACGCGGAGCATCCTCTTCTTTCCGACGACTAACACTAAATGATGGTACCTTTAAGTGACGTTATCTAAGATGGCGTCCCTTTAATTCCGGTTGGCTGATAGAATCAGCCAATAGGATTGAGCTCACATTATATTGGCCGTTCCAATCAGCCAATAGAATTCAAGCTCAATCCTATTGGCTGATTGCATCAGCCAATAGGATTTTTTTTACCTTAATTCCGATTGGCTGATAGAATTCTATCAGACAATCGGAATTCAAGGGACGCCATCTTGGATGACGTCACTTAAAGGTACTGTCATTTAGTGTTAGTCATCGGAAAGAAGAGGATGCTCCATGTTGGATGTCTTGAAGATGGACCCGCTCCGCTCCGGATGGATGAAGATAGAAGATGCCGTCTGGATGAAGACTTCTGCCTGGCTGGAGGACCTCTTCTGCCCGGATAGGATGAAGACTTCTGGCCATCTATAGGACCACTTCTGCCCGGTTGGGTGAAGACGTCTCAAGGTAGGGTGATCTTCAAGGGGTTAGTGTTAGGTTTTTTTAAGGGGGGATTGGTGGGTTTTAGAGCAGGTTGGGTGTGTGGGTGGTGGGTTTTAATGTTGGGGGGTATTGTATTTTTTTTACAGGTAAAAGAGCTGATTACTTTGGAGCAATGCCACGCAAAAAATGCCTTTTAAGGGTTATTTGTAATTTAGTATATGGTAGGGATTTTTATTATTTTGGGGGGCTTTTTTATTTTATTAGAGGGATTAGATTAGGTTTAATTAGTTTAAAAAAATTGTAATTATTTTATTATTTTCTGTAATTTAGTGTTTGTGTTTTCGTAATTTAGATAATTGTATTTAATTGTATTTAATTGTAGTTGGTTTAAGGAATTAATTTAATTGTAGTGTAGTGTTAGGTGCAATTGTAACTTAGGTTAGGTTTTATTTTGCAGGTCAATATGTATTTATTTTAACTAGATAGCTATTAAATAGTTAATAACTATTTAATAACTATTGTACCTAGTTAAAATAAATACAAAGTTGCCTGTAAAATAAAAATAAACCCTAAGCTAGCTACAATGTATCTATTATTTATATTGTAGCTAGTTTAGGGTTTATTTTATAGGTAAGTATTTAGTTTTAAATAGGAATAATTTAGGTAATGATAGTTATTTTATTTAGATTATTTTAAATTATATTTAAGTTAGGGGGGTGTTAGGGTTAGACTTAGGTTTAGGGGTTAATACATTTAATATAGTTGCGGCGACGTTGTGGGCGGCAGATTAGGGGTTAATAAAATTTAACTTATGTTTGTGAGGTGGGAGTGCGGCGGTTTAGGGGTTAATATTATTTCTTAAAGTGGCGGCGATGTCCGGTCGGGAGATTAGGGGTTAACATTTTTATTTAAGTGTTTGCGATGTGGGGGGCCTCGGTTTATGGGTTAATAGGTAGTTTATGGGTGTTAGTGTACTTTTTAGCACTTTAGCTAAGAGTTGTATGTTACGGTGTTAGCCCATAAAACTTTTAACTACTGACTTTTAAATGCGGTAGGAGTCTTGACAGGAGAGGGTCTACCTCATAATACCGGCGTTAGGCAAATCCCATTGAAAAGATAGGATACGCAATTGTTGTAAGTGGATTTGCGGTATGTTCGAGTTGCGGAAAAAAAGTGAGTGGTACACCTGTACCTGCAAGACTCGTAATACCAGTGTTAGGCAAAAAGCAGCATTGGGACCTCTCAACGCTGCTTTTTAAGGCTAACGCAAAACTCGTAATCTAGCAGTATATTTTTAAAAGAGATGGTAATCATCATTTTACTATTATGTTTACATATCATGTTAGCGGAATATAATATATAAAAATGAAAGGTTATATATATATGGATTTAAGATGTAAATTCATATAGAATATACTTATTTTATTGTTAATTACTGTGTATGCATTATTGCGAGTATTGATTGAAGGAGATACATTTTGGATTGCAAAATTATACAATGATATTTTTGTTAAATGTATAGCTTTTCTAAATGGTATTAGGTTGGGAGGTGATTAGTCACAAACATAGGATCATTTGGAGGCTTAATTGGATACAGGTGATGCAAAGTTGTAATTAGTAAATTATATATATATATATATATACACACCCAATTTATAGGGTATATATAGTACAATAATATATAAAATAGGGGCGCTATCTATATATGCTAAATAACTAGATACACAAAGATAATGATAACCACAGTTCTTAGTATATTAATTAGTTATTAACAGAAAGTAGTATCACATTTGTATAGGTATACAAGCATATATGTAAATGGTTACAGAAAAAAGAACCTGTATAGATGATAATATCAAAATAAACAGATCAGAGTCCAAAAAATTCTATCAAAGTCCCCAATGATTATGGGGGTGTGTAAGGCAGCTCTCCTCGATGTATAAGGCCGACCACAACGAATTAATCTATAAAGAAACAGAGAAGGCGTCACATAGCATAATTCCGTATGGTATACCAAATTGTAAATTGCAGCTCAAATGCACTCACGTGTAGGAAAGCACCAAGATGTGGTGCTGACTGGGCAGACCGGAACCTCAGAGTTGTCCGGTAAACTCTCCTCTCAGGCTAAAGCTCCCAGCAGCCAAGATAGTAGTCACCAGCAAAGTTAAGGTGTGTGGATGTCAGGAAGGCACTATAATTCCTCAGGTAATTGGAGGCTTACTCCAAGCAGGGATATCCAAATAAAAAGCAAAGTAGCAAGTATGTATCAATAAAAGTGTTTATTTTAACACATTAAAAACACAGCTACGCGTTTCTCAGTATCATGTACTGTTTCCTCAGGCTGAATAAAACTATACAAATCTTGCTACTTAATATACCCTATACTAACCAATAAAAATGGCTGTTTAACAAACACACCCTGGTTTCTCTTAATTGGTCACATGATTGCCAGGTGTTTGTAAATAACATTCATGTCACATCTAAGTTAATACAATACTATTTCCTGCATACATATGAACATCATATACAGCAATATTCTTTATACATTTGTCTATAAACAATTTATAGCATATTTAAAAGTGTATTGGAGATATTCCAGCAATTAATAAACATTTAATAACCAGTAAAAAACAGAATCAATATTTACATTCAGATCCGATCCCCATTATTAGATCAATCCTCATCCTACCTTTTGTATCTTAACTCACTTGGTAAAAATATCTTAGCCTCTGTAATGGCGCTCTCATGGATATTTACATATTTATAAGCGCTGCGCATCTCTAATCTAAATATAACTTCCCTCTCACAGTTTTTTTGAAGGCATACATCTATTATTCCGTTAGTTTGTTTCTACATAGTTTCAGTGTACAAAGTATAAATATTTTATTGTGATAGACCCTATTGTCAGTTAATTTTTGTCTCAAATCATATGGGTACGTGTCTGGAGCCACTGTTTTATTTTTATAGTAGCTTCCTTTATGATAATAATTGTTATCATTATTATTTTTGTTTTTATTTTTGTTATAATTTCCATGTATATTTTTATTTTTATTTTTATTTTGTCTGTTCACCAATGTCCACCCCAAATCTTCATCAGGTACATGAGTAAAATTAATACCTTCAGTGTCTCGTGTATTACTATTTGGGTTGTCATTATTTTCTTGAGGTGATTGTTTAGCTTTCTCCTTATTATATGTGTATACTATATTGTTCAAATAGTCTTCTTCATCTCTAGCCATTTTTTTCAATTTAATTGCTATGATTTCTTTCTGAAATTTATCTGTTCTTTCTAAGACCATTTTGTTTAGTTCTTCATACTCCTTATGTGATTTAAAGTCATTTAATTGGGTTTGTATATTCTCAATTTCTAGGCTTGTTTTTTGTACTAGATTCTCTCTATGTATAATCAATAGGTCTATTAATTTCAAAGAACAGTTAGTCAAAATATCCTCCCATTTAGAAAGTAGCTCAGGATCATTTTTGAATGAACAATTTTTAAAAATACGAAGGCCCCTAGGGACCTGTTTTTTGTTCACATATTTCTTTAGGGTATCCAAGTCCCACCAGTGTCTACATTCTATATTTATAAGTTCTTCTAATTTAGAAAATAGATTGTAAATTGTGGAAGTATTCATTGTAGGAGTTTGTTGTTGTAGTTCATTATTACTAGATTGTATAGGTAAATTGGATGTCAACAACATTCTTTGATTATGTCTCTCATTGTTAGACAACATTTTGATTGCAGCTCCCTATAAGCTAGGCCTATCAAGCTTGGATAACAGTAAATTATATATATATATATATATATATATATATACACACACCCAATTTATAGGGTATATATAGTACAATAATATATAAAATAGGGGCGCTATCTATATATGCTAAATAACTAGATACACAAAGATAATGATAACCACAGTTCTTAGTATATTAATTAGTTATTAACAGAAAGTAGTATCACATTTGTATAGGTATACAAGCATATATGTAAATGGTTACAGAAAAAAGAACCTGTATAGATGATAATATCAAAATAAAAAGATCAGAGTCCAAAAAATTCTATCAAAGTCCCCAATGATTATGGAGGTGTGTAAGGCAGCTCTCCTCGATGTATAAGGCCGTCCACAACGAATTAATCTATAAAGAAACAGAGAAGGCGCCACATAGCATAATTATGCATGGTATACCAAATTGTAAATTGCAGCTCAAATGCACTCACGTGTAGGAAAGCACCAAGATGTGGTGCTGACTGGGCAGACCGGAACCTCAGAGTTGTCCGGTAAACTCTCCTCTCAGGCTAAAGCTCCCAGCAGCCAAGATAGTAGTCACCAGCAAAGTTAAGGTGTGTGGATGTCAGGAAGGCACTATAATTCCTCAGGTAATTGGAGGCTTACTCCAAGCAGGGATATCCAAATAAAAAGCAAAGTAGCAAGTATGTATCAATAAAAGTGTTTATTTTAACACATTAAAAACACAGCTACGCGTTTCTCAGTATCATGTACTGTTTCCTCAGGCTGAATAAAACTAAACAAATCTTGCTACTTAATATACCCTATACTAACCAATAAAAATGGCTGTTTAACAAACACACCCTGGTTTCTCTTAATTGGTCACATGATTGCCAGGTGTTTGTAAATAACATTCATGTCACATCTAAGTTAATACAATACTATTTCCTGCATACATATGAACATCATATACAGCAATATTCTTTATGCATTTGTCTATAAACAATTTATAGCATATTTAAAAGTGTATTGGAGATATTCCAGCAATTAATAAACATTTAATAACCAGTAAAAAACAGAATCAATATTTACATTCAGATCCGATCCCCATTATTAGATCAATCCTCATCCTACCTTTTGTATCTTAACTCACTTGGTAAAAATATCTTAGCCTCTGTAATGGCGCTCTCATGGATATTTACATAGTTATAAGCGCTGCGCATCTCTAATCTAAATATAACTTCCCTCTCACAGTTTTTTTGAAGGCATACATCTATTATTTCGTTAGTTTGTTTCTACATAGTTTCAGTGTACAAAGTATAAATATGCAATGACTATGTTGTTGTGCGTTAGATTAATCAAACCTTTTACTGCACACTGACGTGTCCGGTTTTCATAGGTGTTACCAAGCACAACGTCTCCGGTAGGTATGTGCTGTAATTTACAATTTGGTATACCATACGGAATTATGCTATGTGGCGCCTTCTCTGTTTCTTTATAAAGTTGTAATTAGAATATATAGGAGTGATATATGGCACTTCTTTTTATGCAGTGATCAGGTGCAGCTGGTTTCCACGAAACGCGTATGCAGAGAAGTTCCGTTCCTCCGTTATGATCATTCCTGTATGGTCTGTTTGGATGTGTTTTATGGTATTTGAATAAATCATCTCTTCTTTCAAGTCTGCCTGGTTTTTAACTTTATTGGATCTCCATTACGAGTGTGGAAGTATCCCTTTTTCACTCAACAAAAGGGCAGGCCAATAACAGGAATGCCAGGATCTCCATAGGAATAACCAAGCACTGAGACACTAAAACCCATAAAATGCGCTATCATCAATATGCAAAAATTCAAGGGACTTTAGTAAACAGTGCTAGCTCCCTCACTAATCCCTTTAGCACTACCCTGGACTTCACCAGAAATAGCCACCCTGGCTTTAGCCCACCCTTGGATCTTTCAGTGGAGAGTAGTATGAACTTTTGTGTGCCTCAGGGCTTGACAAGTAATGTGCTGTTATACAATTACTAGACCTGAGGTATGTAAACAATACCACAAACATTACAATACATTATGGCATTGTTAGAAATCAACCTGACCTCATAGATAATGTAAGGAATACAGTAATCATTTGACACCAAAAAGAAAACATTTCTTTTGTACGAGTGATAAAATAAAATGTCTTTACTGTCATCCAAGATTACTTCCTGAGATCATTCTGTTCTGACAATTTTTGACAACATTTTGTCTTTGTTAGTGAAAATTTCTGAACCCCTTATTTTTTATGGGAATTCTCTTCATGGCAGCAGAGGAGCAGTACATCAGCAGCTTAAACATAAAAAAGTTAAATGAGTAGTAAATCCTACTGCTACTAGCTAGCAGCAGCACAGAAAAATATTTTTTTTGTAAGTATTTTTTATGGATTTAGGATTTACAAAGTCAAGTCTACATAGGGAGAGATTACAAGTGGCGCGAAAATTATATCTATTTTAAAATATTTATTTTATATATATTTATATTTATATATATATATTCATATAGATATATAGGTATAGATATATATTTTGAAAGAACATTTTTTTCTAAGTATTCCTAATGAACCTTTGGCTTTAGCACAGTTGATCTAGTGCACGCCGGCGATAAAAGCAAAAGGCTATCATTAACGTACCCCGTAGATGTCTATGGGGAGAGAAAGTTATCATTGTTGCAATATCGTAAATGTGCAGTTAGCGCGCCTGAGTCTCTCGCTCTTGCCCTTTTCACTTTAAACTAGTAATACCAGAGCTAATCCAACAGTGCTATTTTTTTACCTTGATCGCAGTTATCACTCACGAGGGATACAAAATTAGCCTAACACTTGTAATCTTGCCAATAGTGGTTGGAATCAATCAATTGACAAATGAAATTGCTGGTACAGTTGCTGAAAATTTAAAATTTCAACTTCTTAAGCCTTTCCCTTCTCAATTGTGTAAATTTGACCTTTAGGGGCATATTTATAAAGGTGCGAGCGGACATGATAGCGTATCGTATCATGTCCGCTACACAACGATAAATGCTGATAGCATACGCTGTTGGCATTTATCATAGCACCAGCTGTTCTTGTGAACTGCTGGTGCAATGCCGACCCCTTCAGATTCGCTGACAATAAGCAGCTAGCAGGGGGTGTCAATCAGCCCGGTCGTATTCAATCGGATTGATTTCTGTCCGCGACCTCAGAGCAGGCAGACAAGTTATGGATCTGCTTCATAACTTCTGTTTCCGAGCTTGATAAATATGCCCCTTAAAATCTTTCCTGCCTGAAAAGGATCTTTCTTGCATTTAGAGTTTTAATAGCAATAAATGAAGGAAATATATATATATATACATACACAGTATATATTTATATATTTTATTTTTGCTGCACCATCATCTGTTCCTTTTGCTTATTTTCTAAGGGTTTTAACACTTACCAGAATATAAAAAAAATGTAAACCAAAAGTATTGATGCAGGTAAATAACAGCCATAACATAGAATAATGTTTGGTACGTGGACTTGCAGATACCCATGATGCATCATGGTATAATGTTACAAGAAAACTATAAATTGGATGTGATTCAAGGACAGTTAAAATAACACAGGGGGTGATGTTGCAGGATAGGTCATTCCTTTTAGATTTGGTGAGAGGTGGAAACTTCAAGCTTCTACTCTGCTACTTTTAATTAAGATCCCCAGTCAGGTAGGGGACTATCGGCTGTCAAGATACAATATTTTGTAATACAGAAGAGATATCATGTTTTGCAAAGATAGTATAATTGGGGGATGTAAAACTGAGATAAACAACAATTGTGACAGCTGAGTATGAGCAAACGCCTCTCTAGAGATGACATTGCTGCCAACCGTCTTAGAATTCGCACAGCTCTGCTATAGTCTCCAGATCAGTGAAGGAAGAACCAGATGTGTGGGGTAGAGGTGAGGCGCAATAGTTCAGTGTTAAGCTGATTCATAATTTGGCCTTTGTATAAATTCTGCCAACTTGGAAGCCAATTAGTGTCATTCGCTATGGTATTTTTGAGACTGGTGGAGTCTGATAGCAAGACAAACACACAGTTTTTTAGATTTAACATACAAAAACTGAAATATCTTGCTCTCATGCATGAAACACTATTCTTATATCTTAAATGGACATATGTGTGAAAATATGTAATTAATTTAGTAACAGACAGCTAGATTACAAGTTTTGAGCGCTATAGAGAAATGAATTGCCATTACAAGTTTTCAAACATACACCTTCTGCGTGCAATATGATTGCGTTGAGCTCCATAACACACACAATCAGAACGCTGTGTTTGACGTGCTCATGCACGATTTCCCTATAGACATCAATGGGGAGAGCCAGCAAAAAAAAAAAAACTAACACCTGCGATCGCGGAAACAAAAATTCTGTAACGCAGCCCCATTGATGTCTATGGGGAACTAAAAATACTGTTTAAACCTAACACCCTAACATAAACCCTATGTCTAAACAACCCTAATCTGCTGCCCCCAACATCGCTGACGCCTGCCTACAGTTATTAACCCCTAATCTGCCGCTCCCGATATTGCAGCTACCTAAATAAAATTATTAAATCCCTAATCTGACGCTCCCGATATCCCCGCCACTATACTACATTTATTAGCCCCTAAACCACCATCCCCCCACATTAAAAAGCTAAATTAAACTATATTAACCCCTAAACCTAACCCCTAAACCTAACCCTAACGTAACCCTAACCCTAACATAACCCTAACCCTAACACCCCTAACTTTAACATAATAAAAATATAGCTAAATTAAATGTACAATTATTAACTATATAAACCTATTAACCCCTAAACCGCCACCACCCCCCACATCGCAAAAAGCTAAATTAAACTATATTAACCCCTAAACCTAACCCTAAACCTAACGACCCCTAACTTTAACATAATTAAATTAGATCTAAATTTAATTTACAATTATTAACTAAATAATACCTAGTTAAAACTAAATACTTACCTGTGAAATAAAACCTAAGCTAGCTACAGTATAACTAATAGTTATATTGTATCTAGCTTATTTTTTATTTATTTCACAGGTAAGTTTGTATTTATTTTACCTAGGTAGACTAGTTAGTAAATAGTTATTAACTATTTACTAACTACCTAGTTAAAATAAATACAAACTTACCTGTGACATAAAACCCTTCCTTACACTAACACATAACATTACAAAAAATAAAAAAACTACCATTACAAAAAATAAAAAACCTACCATTACAAAAAAAAAATATCCAAAAAAATAAAGATTAATCCTATTCTAATACCCTTAAAAAATAAACCCATCCCAAAATAAAAATCCCTACTCTAGAATAAACTACCAAGGGGGGACCTTTTGGGGGACCCTTAAAAGGGCCTTTTATAGGGCATTGCCCTGAGATAAAAAGCTCTTTTTCTAAAAGAAAAATACAAACCCCCCCTAACACTATACAAACCCCCACCCCCCAAACAACCAAGGGCCCTTAAAAGGGCCTTTTGGGGGGCCCTTAAAAGGGCCTTTTGTAGGGCATTGCCCCAAAGATATCAGCTCTTGTACCTGTAAAAGAAATACAAACACGCCCTAACACTATACAAACCCCCACACCCCAAACTACCAAGGGCCCTTAAAAGGGCCTTTTGGGGGCCTTCAAAAGGGCCCTTTGTAGAGCATTGGCCTGAGATAAACAGCTCTTTTACTCCAAAAAATACAAATACCCCCTAACACTATACAAACACCCACCCCCCAAACTACCAAGGGCCCTTAAAAGGGCCTTTTGGGGGGCCTTAAAAGGGCCTTTTGGGGGGACTTAAAAGGGCCTTTTGTAGGGCATTGCCCTAAAGATATCAGCTCTTTTACCTGTAAAAAAAATACAAGCATGCCCCCCAACATTAAAACCCACCACCCAACCAACCCCCCCAAATAAAAATACTATCTAAAAAAACCTAAGCTACACATTGCCCTGAAAAAGGGTATTTGCATGAGCATTGCCCTTAGGGCATTTAGCTATTTTACATTGCCCAAACTAATCTAAAAGAAACCCACCCAAAAAACTTAAAAAAACCTAACACTAACCCCCCGACGATCCACTTACAGTTGTTTAAGTCCCGCTTGAAGGATCCATCCAGCCGGCGAAGTCATCATCCATTAGTGTTAGGATTTTTTATTGGTAGTTTAGTTTTATTTAATTGGTAGTTAGTTTAATTTTAGTTTAATAATTATAATAGTTTTATTGTTAGTTTAATTTTTTTTTTTAAATTTGACAGGTAAGTTTTAATCTAATTTAAGCTAGGGAAATTGTTATTTTAATATAAAGTTAGGGGGTCATTCGGTTTAGGGGTTACTAGTTTATTTTAGTATATTTCATTGTGGGGGGCTTGCAGTTTAGGGGTTAATAGGTTTATTATAGCAGCGGTGTGGGCCGACAGCAGATTAGGGGTTAATAATATTTAAATAGTGTTTGCGATGCGGGAGGGTGGCGGTTTAGGGGTTAATAAGTTTATTATAGTGGCGACAATGTGGGGGGTAGCGGTTAATACGTTTATTATAGTGGCGACAGTGTTGGGGGTAGCAGTTAATAAGTTTATTATAGTGGCAACAATGTTAAGGGTAGCGGTTAATAGTTTATTTTAGTATATTTTGTTGTGGGGGACTTACGGTTTAGGAGTTAATAGGTTTATTATAGCGGCGGTGTGGGCGGACAGCAGATTAGGGGTTAATAATATTTAAATAGTGTTTGCGATGCAGGAGGGTGGAGGTTTAGGGATTAATAAGTTTATTATAGTGGGGACAATGTCGGGGAGTGGCGGAATAGGGGTTAATACATTTTTTTTAGTGCCGGTGATGTCGGGAGCGTCAGATTAGGGGTTAATACATTTATTATAGTGTTTGCAATGCGGGAGGGCCTCGGTTTAGGGGTTAATAGGTAGTTTATGGGTGTTAGTGTACTTTGTAACACTTTAGTTATGAGTTTTATGTTACATCTTTGTAGTGTAAAATTCATAACTACTAACTTTAGATGGCGGTACAGATTTTGTCGTTTTAGGCTGTAACGCTCGCTTTTTAGCCTCACCACAAAACTTGTAATACCAGCACTATGGGAATCCCATTAAAAAAAGTCATTTTTACGTGTGCGGGAATGATGTTGCGGTGGTACACCGGTACCGACAACAGTTATAATAGCTGTGGTGCTGTTTTAACGCTGAAAATGCCATATTTCAGCGTTAAAAGCCACAATGCAAAACTTGTAATCTAGCTGAGAGTTAGCTCTATTTCAGGAGTAGTGTGAATTCCTCAACTTTAATTTGAGGAGATCCATTCTGGATTAGAACCCAAAAAAGATATATGAAGGTAGGAACATAAGACCCAGATCACCTCATGTATATTCTAACCCATATACAGCTAGTAGCAAGAATAGTAAGAAAACCTATGCAATGTGATATCCAAATACAATCAAATGAGTGATACAAACAAATACAACAGTTACACTTGCCTGCCAGATCTGTTTCACAGCTGATTAAACTTTCAGGGACACTCCCCTTCATCAGGTATGTGTATATTTGTGTATATATTTGTATGTGTGTATGTATATATGTGTGTGTATATGTTTGTATGTGTGTATGTATATATGTGTGTGTATATGTTTGTATTGTATGTGTGTGTATATATTTGTATGTGTGTATGTATATATGTGTGTGTATATGTTTGTATGTATATATGTATATATGTGTGTGTATATGTTTGTATGTGTGTATGTATATATGTGTGTGTATATGTTTGTATGTGTGTATGTATATATGTGTGTGTATATGTTTGTATGTGTGTATGTATATATGTGTGTGTATATGTTTGTATGTGTGTATGTATATATGTGTGTGTATATGTTTGTATGTGTGTGTGTATATATGTGTGTGTATATGTTTGTTTGTGTGTATGTATATATGTGTCTATATATTTGTATGTGTGAATGTATATATGTATGTGTATATGTTTATATGTGTGTATGTATATATATATATATATATATATATATATATATATATATATATATATATATATATATATATATATATATATATATATGTGTGTGTGTGTATATATTTGTATGTGTGTATGTAAATATGTGTGTGTATATTTGTATATGTGTATGTATATATGAGTATATATATTTGTATGTATATATGTGTGTGTATATGTTTGTATATGTGTATGCATTTGTGTGTATATATTTGTATGTGTATGTATATATGTGTGTGTATATGTTTATGTGTGTGTGTGTAAATATGTATGTATATATTTACATGTGTGTATGTATGTATATATGTGTGTGTGTATATGTTTGTATGTGTGTATGTATATATGTGTGTATATATTTGTATGTGTGTGTATATGTTTGTAAGCGTGTATGTATATACTGAATGTGTGTATATATTTGTATGTGTGTAAGTATATATATGTGTTTGTATATGTTTTCTTGTATGTATATACTGTATGTGTGCATATATTTGAATGTGTGTATGTATATATATGTGTGTATGTATATATGTGTGTATATGTTTGCATGTGTGTATGTGTATATGCGTGTATATATTTGTATGTGTGTGTATATGTTTGTATTGTATGTGTATGTATATGTGTATATATTTGTATGTGTGTAAGTATATATGTGTGTGTATATGTTTGCATGTGTGTATGTATATATGTGTGTATATATTTGTATGTGTGTATGTATGTGTGTGTATATGTTTGTATACGTGTATGTATATATGTATATATATATATATATGTTTGTCTGTGTGTATACATATATGTGTGTGTATATGTTTGTATGTGTGTATGTATATATGAGCAAGTTTGGAGAACCGATCCACCACAACCCAGAATCCATGGCAATGTGTTTCCATAGTTGTTTAGGTATAGACAAAGGTTGAAGTAGGCCATGAGGTATGGAGCAGGGGATCTTATTAACAGCACAAGTCTGACAAGTCCTGAAATAATCCTGAGAGTCCGACTTCATGGTAGGCCACCACACATGTTGGGAAAGGAGTTTAAAGTTTCTTGTCAAACCAGGATGACCTGACAGCTTGATGTCATGAGCCCAGGATAGCACAGGAGAGCGAAGGTTTGGAGGAACATAAAGAATCACAGGAGCCGCAGGGGCTTCAGATGGTTTTCTTGATTGGGCACATTGCAGTCTTTGAAGAAGAGAGGTGTTGAGCTGAGCAACCACACACGAAGGAGGTATGATGTCTTTTATAAGAGCTTCAGAGGAGTTGTTAGACTGAGGAAACTAACGGGAAAGGGCATCAGCTTTTTTATTCTTGGTCCCAGGAAGGTAACATACTATAAAGCTAAAACGGGAAAAGAATAGGGCCCACCTAGCCTGTCGAGGATTGAGTCGATGAGCAGTATCTAAGTACGTCAGATTCTTGTGGTCAGTGAGAATCTGAATGGGGTTGGCGATACCCTCTAGCCAATGATGCCATTCAGTCAGGGCTATCTTATTGTCTAAGAGTTCACAATTACCCACATCGTAATTCCTCTCTGCAGGAGTAAACCGTTTGAAAAAAAGGCTACAGGGTGCAACTTGGAGGTTAAAGGGTACCTTTGGGTTAAGACTACACCAGCTCTTATCTTGGAGGCTTCAACCTCTTGAGTTAACTGTAGGTCAGGATCAGGAGGGCAGAACACAGGAGCAGAACAAAAGACCTTTTTCAGATGAGAGAAAGCTACGGGAGGCCAATTCTTGCAGTCTCTGTTTCGTTTAGTCAATTCAGTGGGTAGAGCAATGATTTGGGAGAAGTCATTTATAAACTTGCAATAATAGTTGAAAAACCCCAAGAATTTCTGTAGTTCCTTTCATGAGGTAGGTTGAGACCATTTCAGAACTGTGGTTAGCTTTGTAGGATCCATGGCAAAATCCTCCTTTGAGATGACATAGCCAAGGAACTGGATCTGAACTTGATTAAACTCACATTTCTCCAGCTTTGCTACCAGAGAATTATTTCTGAGAGGAAGAAGTACCTGTTTTACATGCTCATGATGCTCCTCAAGGGTGGAGGAGAATATGAGTATGTCATCCAAATAGACGATGTCAGTGCGATTAAGGAGGTCATGGAAGACATCATTAAAGAATACTTGGAAGACAGCAGGGGCATTGCACAACCCAAAAGGCATTACGAGGTATTTGTAATACCCTGATCTCATTTTGAAGCCAGTCTTCTACTCATTTCCCGGAAAGATACGAATGAGATTGTACGCTCCACGTAGATCCAACTTTGTAAAGAAGCAAGCATTTTGGAGTGAATCATATAATTCAGTGATCAAAGGAATAGAATAACCAATCTTGATTGTAATGTTGTTTAGGGCTCTGTAGTCAATACAGGGTCTGAGACCACCATCCCTTTTACATAAAAAAGAAGCCAGCCCGGCAGGAGAGGAGGAAGGGGAATAAAGCCTTTAGCTAGACTTTCTTGGATATATTCCTCCATGGACTTGGTTTCAGCTTTGAAAAGGAGGTAAGTCCTCCCTTTAGGAAATAGGTAAATTTTGCAGTCATAAGGACGGTGAGGTGGCAGAACATCAACTGCTTTTTTTTCAAAGACTTCCTTAAATTCTGCATCTACTGAGGGAAGATTAGAAGGGATCAGAAGGCTGGCTATAGGTATGTGATGCAGTGGAATAACCTTAGCCTGGCAGGAGTCAAAACAGGATTTACCCCAGGAGGCCAACTGTCCCTCAGTCCAGTCGAGTTGATGATTGTTTTTATGTAGCCAAGGAAGACAAAGGATAACTGGTTGTGCAGGAGAATGAATGACATCGAACTACAACTGTTCAGTATGTAGGGTTCCCTCAGTCATGGTTAGGGGTGCTGATTTGAAATGGTTTAAACCTGATCCAAGGGGAGTGCCATCCAGAGTGGTTATTTTAAAACATTGTTGTTTTTTTTTAAGAAGTGGCAACCCTCTGTGAATCATGAAATGGTGATCTATAAAACTTCCAGCTGCCCTGAATCAATAAAGGCTTGAGTGTGAACAGAATTCTGAAGAAAAGTAAGGGTAACAGGTTCCAGGATCAGAGAAGAACAAGGGGAATTAGTAGTGGCCAGTCTTAGAGGTACCCCATTTTTATCCTCTAAGCTTTGGTTTTTCCAGAGAGTATATCACAATTCTTGAGTTGGTGTGAATTAGAACCGCAATAGAAACAAAGGCCTCTATTTATCATTGGTCTTGCGGACCTGATCCAACAGTGCGGATCAGGTCCGCAAGACCTCGCTAAATGCGGAGAGCAATACGCTCTCCACATTTAACATTGCACCAGCAGCTCACAAGAGCTGCTGGTGCAACGCCGCCCCCTGCTGACTCGCGGCCAATCGCCCACCAGCAGGGAGGTGTCAATCAACCCGATTGTACCCGATTGGATTGATTTTCGGCGATTTCTGTCCGTCTGCTCAGAGCAGTAAGAACAAAACTGGGATATCAGCACAGCTGGTGAGTAGTGCGCGTATGACAGAGTATCACTGCAATACTCAAGTATGACAATCCATGAAACAAAATGTCATCAGCACATTGTTCTAAATAAATTCATTGATGTATTCTAACTCCATATTATTATGTATCACTGTATAACATCTACACAGGTAGGTTAATTAACTATACAGAATTGCCACTATCTCTGTCTTTAGCTAATATGGATTAGTCTATACTCACTATATAATGTAGGTATTTAATAACAACAAGATAAATCAAAATCCCTGTTAAGGCCTTTGGGTATTAAGGTGTCAAAATGATGTATCCACCACATTTCACGTTGTTTCAATAATTTCTCCCTATTCATGCCATTTCTTTGAATTTTAACATGCTCAATAATTTGCCATCTGAGTTGGCTAATAGCATGCCCCTTGTCAATTAAATGCTTTGACAGGGGAGCCTCTAGGTTTTTTCTTCTAATATTAGATTGATGTTGGCTAAGTCTCTCTCTGACCAATTGGGTGGTCTCACCTAGGTAACTTAAAGAGCATGGGCATTTAATTAAATATATTACATAATTGCTGTTACATGTGTGGTATCCCTCAATGTTGTATTTTTTCCCACTATGTGGGTGGAAGAAATTCCTGCCTCTTATGATAGAATTACAACTGGCACAATTCAAACAGGGGTAGCATCCTTTATTTATTCCTCCCATATATGGGAGGAATAAATAAAGGTGGGAAAAAATTCAACATTGAGGGATACCACACATATAACAGCAATTATGTAATATATTTAATTAAATGCCCATGCTCTTTAATTTACCTAGGTGAGACCACCCAATTGGTCAGAGAGAGACTTAGCCAACATCGATCTAATATTAGAAGAAAAAACCTAGAGGCTCCCCTGTCAAAGCATTATATTGACAAGGGGCATGCTATTAGCCAACTCAGATGGCAAATTATTGAGCATGTTAAAATTCAAAGAAATTGCATGAATAGGAAGAAATTATTGAAACAACGTGAAATTTGGTGGATACATAATTTTGACACCTTAATACCCAAAGGCCTTAACAGGGATTTTGATTTATCTTGTTTTTATTAAATACCTACATTATATAGTGAGTATAGACTAATCCATATTAGCTAGAGACAGAGATAGTGGCAATTCTGTATAGTTAATTAACCTACCTGTGTAGATGGTATACAGTGATACATAATAATATGGAGTTAGAATGCATAAATGAATTTATTTAGAACAATGTGTTCAATTGAAAAGCATTCAATGTTGCATAAATGCTGATAATAACAAATGCTGATATTGTCATATGATAATGTTATGGATACCTTGTATATGTTATCTATTTTAATGATGATGCTTTGTAATAAGTTGTTTTTAATAGAGTTTTTATTCTATGTAGCCACTAGGTGGCCGCCATAGGACCCTGTGTGGTCAGTTTGGTGCCAATGAAAGTGTATTTAAATGATGTGAAAATGGCTATATCCTTAGCATGAATAAGAGGTTAACACCTCGAAACGTCGCAGTTTTTTTGATCCTATAAAAGTATTTAAAGAATTCAGTGCTGATGACATTTTGCCTGCTCAGAGCAGGCGGATAGGGTTATGGAGCAGCGATCTTTAGACCGCTGCTTTATAACTTGTGTTTCTGGCGAGTCTGAAGACTCGCGAGAAACACGGTCCTTCAAGCTCCATACGGAGCTTGATAAATATGTGCCAAAGTCTTAATCTCCTTCTTCTTTCAGATTTAAAGGACTTAAGGGAAGAGAGATCCATGGGTTCTACTTCAGAGGTAACTGGAGGTGCTGAAGGGGTAGAGTATAGTCTCGAGACTGGATGGGTAGAAGGACGAGAAGAAAGGATTCTGCAAATTCTCTCTCTCTCTCAGCTTGTCTCTCCTGAAAGCGAGAATCCAGACTGATGCAAAATGTTATGAATTCATCCAGGGAAGATTAAACATCACGATAAGTGAGCTCATCGTTGATGCGCTCATGCAGGCCTCTCCTGAAGGCAGCTTTGAGAGCACTGCCATCCCAACTGGTCTCATGTGCCAAGGTGTGAAACTCAATGGCGTATTGTGCCACATATCTATCGCTCTGGCGGAGATCCAAGAGAGAGTATTCTGCAGCAGAAGTTTGGCCAGAGGTCGCAAATAGGGAAGATAATGCAGAAATGAAGGTATCTGCATCATTCAGGAGCTGAGCACTCTGTTCCAAAAGGGGATAGACACAGGCTAGGTCCTTGTCTTTCAATAAAGAAATGATAAAAGTGACATTTGACTGATGAGACTGGAAGGTGTGAGGGTCATTGTGGAAGTGCAGCCTGCACTGGTTGAGAAAACCCTTACAGTCGGTAGTACCATCATACTTGTCAGGCAATGGTATCCGGGGTATACTACCAAAAACAAGGGGCAGGTTGCAGCACTAGCAGCAGGGACCAGCTGTGTGGCAACAGGAGCAACGTTTTTCTCTGCAACCAGTGAGGAGATCATAGAGGTTATAGCCTCTAGTTTAGAATCCACATTCAGCAAGTGTATGGCATGGGTTCCCAAGGTCTGTCCCTGAAGAGAGGCTGCTCTTGCTACCTCATTTGGGTCCATGGCCCAAGTATAATTTAATGCTCGTGGGATATTTCCCAATTAGACAAAACTTTGCCAGTAGTCTTCTTATCCCGGCATCAAGTGGAAGGATAAGGAAATACCCCAGAACAAAGTGAGTTTAAGAAATGAGGTAAGCAGTACTCACGGTAGACAGGGTAGCCTTCATGGTAATAAGGTTTAGGCAGAGAATAGTCAGAGACAGGCAGAGTTTGGCAACAGAAAGGCAATCCAGCAGTTCAGGGGTTAACCAGTAGAATGGTCAGAGACTAGCAGAGTTCGGCAACGGAAAGGCAATCCTGCAGTTTAGCAGTTCAGGGGTAAATCAGTAGAATGGTCAGAGACAGGCAGATCTCGGCAACAGAAAGGCAATTCAGCAGTTTAGCAGTTCAGGGGTAAACCAATAGAATGGTTAGGAATAGGCAGAGGTCAGCAACAAAAAGGTAATCCAGCAGTTTAGCAGTTCAGGGGTAAACCAGTAGAATGGTCAGGAACAGGCAGAGGTCAGCAACAAAAGGCAATCATCAGTTAAGGGGTGCAGGCAAAGTTCAGTAATGATAAGGTAAGCAGCAGTTTAGAAGTTCAGCAAATAAGCACAGAGGAGCACATACAGTAACACCTTTACTTGGGCAGGGAATGTAAGTAAGTAAGGTACTTACATAGGTGTAGATTTGTGCCTAGGAGGAGAGAGCTGATCCGGACTGCTTCGGAAGCACCCGGCGTGCGGCGATGATGTCATCGCTGAGCTCTAGAAGATACCGCCGTGTCCATTGCAACAGCCATGTCAACAGGAGGACAGCCGACAGCATCTGTGGCAATGGCCACAAGGAGATGGAGCGGCGTGACAGTTGTGAGGGATTCTACTCAGGGGGTTGAAAAATTTTGAGACTGCAGAATTCATTAAACGTTGCATTTTCAGTTGAAAACAACTTGAAGCATTTGTTGTGTTGAACTATTTCAATTGCTTTTGTTTTATATGTTTATTGCAAACAGATACATATATGTATTTCAATGTTAAAGCCCTGTGCAGCCTTTCGTTCTAACACCTGAGACCTCATAAATAATTTGTATTAGATGGTGTTATTATGAGTGTAACTATACTTGGTAATATATTTTTTTATGTGTTTTGTGAGACTTTTTTGTTTTACAAAACAGTTAACCATATCTCTGAGGACACGCTAACCAGACAAGCGATAACTTGAATTGCACTCAAATGATTGCGTTTACTTTCTACTTGTATTACGAACGCAATTTAACCTGCGCGCAAACAATCTCAAAAACCCGATATTGCTTGTGAGCAAACGTTTGCGCTCCACTCATAATTTGTCCCACTATGTTTTGGGTTCCTGGGAGTAAGTCATTTTCACCCCTGCTTAATGAGCACAAAAATTTGTGGTGGCCATAGCTTTAGTGAATAGCTAGTTATGAGAACAGCGATACAGTCCATCCCTGGCATTCAAGGGGTTAAAGAGTGCAACTGCTCTAGCCACTGTAACAGCAAAAAGCGGCAAAAGTGAGCTTTGCAATGATGAAGTCATGTTGTCTCTAAACCCTTTATTAAATGATAGGAGTATCACCAGACAATGGATGTGCAAAGAACTGTAGTTGCCTCTGGTTGCAGGTTACTTTTTTATCTTATCATGCACTGAAAAGTTTTGTTCTTTTCTTGCAACAAGACATCTAAGGAAAAATAACAGAACCCAGTGCATTTCATTTACATTCTATATAGGAAGATCTGTGTCACATTATGCTAAGGCCCTTGGCTTAGCATGTCCTTTTTTTTCCATCTGCCATGTAAGTTTTTTTTTGCTGTTTGCATGGCAACTGTGGAATAAATGCAAAACCATTCAGATGGATCAAATATGCACAAATCAGTGTCATTGAAACAAAGAGAAAATGACTGGATAAATATACAATTTAAATAAAGAACCTTTTTTTGCCTTATTGTGATGACTTGGCTAGTGAAGGAATGTCACACTGGTGACACTTCTGCTTCTTTCTTAACAAAAAGCAAATCAAATGAGGCATAGTTTCCTTCAAGCAAAGGAAGATTACAGAATATACAATTCTTAATAATCTTACAATCATAGGTTATTTACTATTTATATTGTTGTTTGAAAAGATAACTTAACTGAATACTCATTAAAGTATCTACCATAAAGATTGTGATTTCCTTTAAATATTTTCCTTATATTCTAAATTACGAGTTCTGCGCTAAGCAAGGTGCGAAATAAACGCAACAAATGTTGCGTTATTTCACTCTCCATAGCGCTGCCATTACGCGTTTCTGAAAAGCCTCCTTGTGCGTGCGATATGGTGGCGTTAAGCTCCATACCGCACAAAAGCCAAGGGCTGCTTTGACGTGCTCGTGCACGTTTTCCCCCATAGACACCAATGGGGAGAAAGTGTTAGAAAAAAAACTAACACCTGAAGTGCGGAATGTCGATCAATGTAACGCAACCACATTGATATCTATGAAGAAAAAAAAGTTACGTTGAAACCTTACAGCCTAACATAAACCCCTAGTCTAAACACCCCTAATCTGCTGCCCCCAACATCGCCAACACTAATAAAAGTTATTAACCCTTATTATGCTGCTCCCTGAAATCCCAGCCACTATAATAAAGTTATTAACCCCTATTTTGCTGCTTCCCAACATCGCCGCCACTATAATAAAGTTACTAACCCCTATTCCCACGCACCCCGACATTGCCGCCACCATAATAGAGCTATTAACCCCTAGTCTGTCGCTCCACGACATCACCACCATTAAATAAAGTTATTAACCCCTAAACCTCCAGCCTCCCACATCTCCGACACTAAACAAACCTATTAACCCCTAAACCGAAGGCCTCCCACATCGCAAAACACTAAATTTATCTATTAACCCCTAAACCTAACACCCCCATAACTTTAAATTAAAATTACAATATAACTCTATTTAAATGTAAACAGCTAATAGAATTTCAGAAGCTCTCATCCTATTGGCTGTTTGAACAGCCAATAGGATTTCAGTAGCTCTCATCCTATTGGCTGATTTGAATTTCCAAAATCTAATCAGCCAATAGGAATGGAAGGGACACTAATTTGAATCACATCCCTTGCATTGAAGATTCAGTATATGGTGGCGAACGTATGAAGAGGATGCTCCGCGCCGGATGTCTTCAGAATGGACCAGCTCCGCGTCGCTGGGATGAAGATAGAAGATGCCGTCTGAATGAAGATGGAGCCGCCGGAATGAAGATCCTTTAAGCGGGACTTCAGCAACTGTGAGTACCTAAAGAGATTAGGGGTTGGGCATTTGTTAAAATAGCTAAATGCCCTTTTAAGGGTAAGAAAAAGAGCTAAATGCCCTTTTAAGGGTAAGAAAAAGAGCTAAATGCCCTTTTAAGGGTAAGAAAAAGAGCTAAATGCCCTTTTAAGGGTAAGAAAATGAGCTAAATGCCCTTTTAAGGGCAAGAAAAAGAGCTAAATGCAATTTTAAGGACAATGCCCACACAAATGCTCTTTTCAGGGCAATGACTAGATTAGGTTTTTTAGATTTGGGTTATTTTGTAGGTTTGGGGGGGTGGGGGTTTGTAATGTTAGTGGGTCTTTGTATTTTGTTTAGAAAAAGAGCTGATATCTTTGGAGCAATATCCTACAAAAGGCCTTTTTAATGGCTATTGGTAGTTTATTCTAGATTAGGTTTCTTTTCTTTTTTTTTTTTAATGGGTATCAGAATAGGAATATCTTTTTTTGTATAATTCGTTTGTTATTTTGTGTAAAAAAAAAATTCATTTTGTGGTGGGTTTTTATTTTTAGATTAGGGGTTGGGCATTTTTTAAAAGAGCTGAATGCCCTTTTAAGGGCAATGCCCATACAAATACAATTTTCAGGGCAATGGGTAGATTAGGTTTTACTTTATTTTTATTTTGTGAGTTAGTGGGGTGGGGGTTTGTATACTGTTAGGGGGTGTTTGTTTTTCTTTTGTAGGAAAAGAGCTGTTATCTTTAGGGCAATGCCCTACAAAAAGGCCCTTTTAAGGGCCCACAAAAGGCCCTTTTAAGTGCCCTTGGTAGTTTATTATATATTAGGGTTTTTTTTAATTTATTTTTTTAAAAGGGTATTATTACCTGTAGAATAGGAATAATTTGTATTTTTTGTGATGTTATGTTTTAGTGTAAGGCAGCTTAGGTTTTATTTCACAGGTAAGTTTGTATTTATTTTAACCAGGTAGTTAGTAAATAGTTAATAACTATTTACTAACTAGTCTACCTAGTTAAAATAAATTCAAACTTACCTGTGAAATAAAAATAAAACCTAAGCTAGCTACAATATAACTATTAGTTATATTGTAGCTAGCTTAGGTTTTATTTCACAGGTTAGTATGTATTTAGTTTTAAATAGGTATTATTTAGTTAATAATTGTAACTTTAATTTAGCTCTATTTTAATTATGTTAAAGTTAGGGGGTGTTAGGTTTAGGGCTAAGGTTAAGTTTAGGGGTTAATAGTATAATTTAGGTTGTTGCGATGTGGGGGGCTGGCAGTTTAGGGGTTAATAGGTTTATTTAGTGGTAAAAGATGAAAGAATCCTATAGCAGGAAAGAAGAGGCGCCAATAGGGTGATAACAAAACAAAAATGGTGAGATCAAAAAAACAAAGTCGAAGTACTCACAAACGGAGCGGCACTTACGAGTGCCAAGATCAGCCATTACAGAGTGATGAAACGGCTCTGTGCAGCCGAGAAACGCGTTGCTGATTTTTTTTATACAATTTAAATAAATTTCTTTTATGTACCCCTTGGAGTCTTTCTCCTATTTTTATGGCCTTTTAAATGTTCAAATTCTGTTCCTGTTTGGACACTTACCGCTTGTGCCGTAATTGCCTATCCGCCGCTGTTTAATCCTGCTGGTTGGAGCTTTGGGAGGAGGGTGTGAGCAGCGGTGTGTTCCTGATTGGTGAACAGATCCTTTAGAGAAAGGTGTGGATGTCGGATCTTCCCGGATTGGCTGAGGATTCACGTGACTGGTTGGCGTTCTCTGCCGTGTGTGGTCTACCGGGTGACTGACAGGTCCCGGTCTGCTGATCTTGGCACTCGTAAGTGCTGCTCCGTTTGTGAGTACTTCGACTTTGTTTTTTTATCTCATCATTTTTGTTTCGTTATCACCCTATTGGCGCCTCTTCTTTCCTGCTATAGGATTCTTTCGTCTTTTATTGTTTCCCCTGAGAGAGCAGCCGTGGACATCTGATTGCTATCAAGGAAAAGGACTGTGATTGTTGTAGCGCACCTCTGTAGAGTGGTTTATCATTCTATTTGTTCCTGTTATTTAGTGGTAGTGATGTGGGAGGCCAGAGGTTTAGGGGTTAATAGCTTTATTTAGTGGCGGCGATGTCGGGGAGCGGCGGAATAGGGGTTAATATATTTACTATAGTGTGGGTGATGTTGGGGTGCAGGGGAATAGGGTTAATAACTTCAGTATAGTGGCAGCGATATCAGAAGCGGCAGATTAGGGGCTAATATATTTATTTTGGTGGCAGCGATATCAGGAGCGGCAGATTTGGGGTTAATAACATTATGTAGGTGTCGGCGATGTTGGGGGCGGCAGATTAGGGGTGTTTAGACTTGGGATTTATGTTAGGGTGTTAGGTTTAAACATTACTTTTTTCCCCCATAGACATCAATGGGGCTGCGTTACCGAGCTTTTCATTCCACGATCGCAGGTGTTAGTTTTTTTTCTGACCCGCTCTCTCCATTGATGTCTATGGGGAAAGCATGCAGGAGCACGTCAAAGCAGCGCTTGTATTTTGTGCGGTATGGAGCTCAACACAACCATATCGCACGCACAAACTGGCTGTTTCAAAACTTGTAATGGCAGCGCTATAGAGGGTGAAATATCGCAACTTTTATGCATTTGTTAAAAACCCTACAGTGTTTGCGATGCGGGAGGGCCTCAGTTTAGGGGTTAATAGGTAGTTTATGGGTGTTAGTGCACTTTGTAACACTTTAGTTATGAGTTTTCTGAAACATTTTTGTTACACAAAACTCATAACTACTGCTCTCAGACGGCGGTATGGATCGTGTCGGTATAGGCTGTAATGCAACCTATTTAGCCGGACCGCACAACCTGTAATACCAGCGCTATGGAAATCCCACACAAAAACGTCATTTATTTGAGTGCAGGATTGACGTTGCGTTACGGGCTAAAATGCTTGCGGTATAGCTATACCGACACAACTCCCAATAGTGCGTTCCTGCTTTTACACTGAAATTGTAATTTTTTCAGCGTTAAAAGACACAATGCAAAACTCGGAATCTAGGTGCTTGTGTTTAAAGGGATATTAAACCCAATATTTTTATTTCATGATGCAGAGCATGCAATTTTAAGCAACTTTCTAATTATCAATTTGTCTTCGTTCTCTTGGTATCTGTATTTGAAAAAGCAGGAATATAAAGCTTACATTTAGCCACCAATCAGCAAGTGTAACCCAGGTGCTAAACTAAAAATGGTCTGGCTGCTCAGCTTATGTTCCTGCTTTTTCAAATAAATGATAATAAGCAACATAAATATAACACTTTTTTTTTACTTTCATGATTCTGACAGAATGTAAAATGAAAACAAATCTATCCAATTTACTTATGTTATCCCCTTTACTTTTTTCTCTTGCTGTCCTTTATTAAAAGCAAATAGGAAGGTGTAGGAATGTGCATGTGACTGGAGCAGTTTTACAAGTACAGGGAGTGCAGAATTATTAGGCAAGTTGTATTTTTGAGGATTAATTTTATTATTGAACAACAACCATGTTCTCAATGAACCCAAAAAACTCATTAATATCAAAGCTGAATAGTTTTGGAAGTAGTTTTTAGTTTGTTTTTAGTTATAGCTATTTTAGGGGGATATCTGTGTGTGCAGGTGACTATTACTGTGCATAATTATTAGGCAACTTAACAAAAAACAAATATATACCCATTTCAATTATTTATTTTTACCAGTGAAACCAATATAACATCTCAACATTCACAAATATACATTTCTGACATTCAAAAACAAAACAAAAACAAATCAGTGACCAATATAGCCACCTTTCTTTGCAAGGACACTCAAAAGCCTGCCATCCATGGATTCTGTCAGTGTTTTGATCTGTTCACCATCAACATTGCGTGCAGCAGCAACCACAGCCTCCCAGACACTGTTCAGAGAGGTGTACTGTTTCCCTCCTTGTAAATCTCACATTTGATGATGGACCACAGGTTCTCAATGGGGTTCAGATCAGGTGAACAAGGAGGCCATGTCATTAGATTTTCTTCTTTTATACCATTTTTTGCCAGCCACGCTGTGGAGTACTTGGACGCGTGTGATGGAGCATTGTCCTGCATGAAAATCATGTTTTTCTTGAAGGATGCAGACTTCTTCCTGTACCACTGCTTGAAGAAGGTGTCTTTCAGAAACTGGCAGTAGGACTGGGAGTTGAGCTTGACTCCATCCTCAACCTGAAAAGGCCCCACAAGCTCATCTTTGATGATACCAGCCCAAACCAGTACTCCACCTCCACCTTGCTGGCGTCTGAGTCGGACTGGAGCTCTCTGCCCTTTACCAATCCAGCCACGGGCCCATCCATCTGGCCCATCAAGACTCACTCTCATTTCATCAGTCCATAAAACCTTAGAAAAATCAGTCTTGAGATATTTCTTGGACCAGTCTTGACGTTTCAGCTTGTGTGTCTTGTTCAGTAGTGGTCGTCTTTCAGCCTTTCTTACCTTGGCCATGTCTCTGAGTATTTCACACCTTGTGCTTTTGGGCACTCCAGTGAAGTTGCAGCTCTGAAATATGGCCAAACTGGTGGCAAGTGACATCTTGGCAGCTGCACGCTTGACTTTTCTCAGTTCATGGGCAGTTATTTTGCGCCTTGGTTTTTCCACACGCTTCTTGCGACCCTGTTGACTATTTTGAATGAAACGCTTGATTGTTCGATGATCACGCTTCAGAAGCTTTGCAATTTTAAGAGTGCTGCATCCCTCTGCAAGATATCTCACTATTTTTGACTTTTCTGAGCCTGTCAAGTCCTTCTTTGGCCCATTTTGCCAAAGTAAAGGAAGTTGCCTAATAATTATGCACACCTGATATAGGGTGTTGATGTCATTAGACCACACCCCTTCTCATTACAGAGATGCACATCACCTAATATGCTTAATTGGTAGTAGGCTTTCGAGCCTATACAGCTTGGAGTAAGACAACATGCATAAAGAGGATGATGTGGTTAAAATATTCATTTAAACAAAAAATGCAAAAAAACAGGCGAGTCTCCAGGCACTGTAGAATAAAAGTTCAATATTTATTGGAAACCAAATAGAAAAATTTAAGACATAGTGAGCATAAAATAAGAAAGCTGGGCTGTCTTACGCGTTTCGGCTACAGTTAGCCTTACTCATAGACACACTTTGTAAGAGCAGACACCGGGCTTAAATAGCCAAGTGGCTGGGAAAACAAAGCCCCAGCTGAACATAATTAACAAAAAGTGCATTCATATATTGTACTGAGAGACTATTATAAATGTGACAGGTATGGAAAGGAAAGAATACTAAATTGTCATCATATAATGTCAAATGAGGGGCTAGTATAAACATATAAACTGGAGTAACAACCAGTAGTGATAACTTACTATCATAAGTATTACAAATGTAAATATATATAAAGGGGAAGGTAATCTGCAATTTAAAGGGACATACCCGTGTTTTAAAGCATAGATTGACATGACTAAAGTTAAAAGGGAACAAAAGCAGGGTAACTCACATAAGTATGTATATACATATACACACATGTATGCTAGCAAGTCCCTCATTACAAAAGAGATTAAATAGCATGTGCATATTAAACCAAATATTATAAATTATGAACTTTTTAAACATTTAAAGGGACATGCACTTGAGTAAAGGTGCTTAAATCCACATCAAACATGAGTAGTACCCAATTATGAAAATAAATTAATGGAACATATAATAACATTTGAAAAATAACAGTTTGATAAGGAGAATACTCCTCAATGTGATCAAAACATAAAAATGGATGTTAGATTCATGTTCTAATGGTAATACCTTTAGCTACTGAAACTTAGATGCTTTAGTATAATAAAAAGAAGACTATCTGTTATGAAATGATAAAAATCAAGCAAATAATTGAGATGTCAAATTCTCTGAGCTTATTGTTATAAATACAAAAAGTGATATGGACTGTTCTAAAGGAAGATAAACTTCAATAATAAAATAAATATTTGACCATTAGAATTGAGTTTATTCCAATAATCAACTTTGTTTCCAGAGGTTAATGACATCTACTTCGATGTTAAAACCTTCCGGTCTCCTAGTTCTAAGTTGGAATATCCAGTATGCCTCTTGGTATAGTAATCTAGTAGTCATGTCACCTCCTCTATCTGGTGTCCTAATTTGCTCTATGACCTGCCATTGAAAACTTTTTACATTTTTGCCATGTTTGTGGAAAAGTGTCGTGCTAGATCTGAGCATTCAATACCATTATCAATATTATTGAGATGTTCACGGATTCTTGTACGTGCTTCTCTAGTCGAGCAACCTACATACTGTTTTCTGCAGGATGTGCAGTCCACCAAATAAATGACATTGTATGTCCTGCAATTAGTACAGTTCTTAAGAAAATAGACCCTTTGAGTAGCCATGGATTGAAATTTTTTTGTTATACGTGTATAGCTGCAAGCTATACATTTGTTAAAATGGCATTTATAATGCCCCTTAACATGTAACCAACTACTAATACCAGGTTTTTTCTTTAGCATACTCGGTGAAAGCATGTTCCCTATGGTGCAACCTCTTTTGGCCACAAAATTGCACCCAGATTGAACATAGTCTTTGAGACTGTCCTCTGCCGTGAGTATAGGGAGATGTTTGGTGATAATTGCACAAATATCCCTATACTGGGAACTGTAAGTGGTTGTAAAAAGGGGTTTTGATATATCAAAGTTATCACCCCTAGAAGAATTGTGATTGGTTGACAACATGGTTGACCTGTCGGTGCGTTTTACCTCCAATAGGGCCCTATTGACAACCTTCTTCGAATACCCTCTTTCTAAGAGTTGGATGGCTAGTATCTCACTATTTGTCTCAAAGTCAGTATCTGTTGTACAATTACGCTTCAAGCGTGTAAACTGTCCCTTTGCTATCCCAAAACCAGTGTGTCTGGGATGGTTACTTTTTGCATGCAAAATATTATTGCATGAAATGGGTTTACGGTACAGGTTCGTTATCACCTGGCCCTTTTCAACATCACCTGTTAGGGTGAGATCTAAATACGTTGTCGTGTGAGTATCTGATTGGTAGGTAAATTCTAATCCTGCTTCATTCTGGTTGATAAAAGACACAAAATCAGATTTCTGATCCTCTGTGCCAGTCCAGATGATCAAAAGATCATCAATGTATCTTTTATAGGTGCTGATGCAGTCGCAATATGGGTTTTCCTCACCATAGACGTGGGACCGCTCCCACCATGCCATAAAAATGTTCGCATATGATGGTGCAAATTTAGCACCCATGGCGGTCCCACGTCTCTGGAGGAAATACTCATTCTCAAACTTAAAGTAATTATGGTGTAGGAGAAAGTCTAAAGATTTGACTATAAATTCCTTAAGTGTGTCATCATAATTACTCAATTGATCTAAAAGACATCTAACTGCTACTAGCCCTTGGTCATGCGGAATGGCCGAGTACAGACCAACCACGTCAATTGTCAACCAAGAACAATCTTTATTATCTGATTTTGTGTCTTTTATCAACCAGAATGAAGCAGGATTAGAATTTACCTACCAATCAGATACTCACACGACAACGTATTTAGATCTCACCCTAACAGGTGATGTTGAAAAGGGCCAGGTGATAACGAACCTGTACCGTAAACCCATTTCATGCAATAATATTTTGCATGCAAAAAGTAACCATCCCAGACACACTGGTTTTGGGATAGCAAAGGGACAGTTTACACGCTTGAAGCGTAATTGTACAACAGATACTGACTTTGAGACAAATAATGAGATACTAGCCATCCAACTCTTAGAAAGAGGGTATTCGAAGAAGGTTGTCAATAGGGCCCTATTGGAGGTAAAACGCACGGACAGGTCAACGATGTTGTCAACCAATCACAATTCTTCTAGGGGTGATAACTTTGATATATCAAAACCCCTTTTTACAACCACTTACAGTTCCCAGTATAGGGATATTTGTGCAATTATCACCAAACATCTCCCTATACTCACGGCAGAGGACAGTCTCAAAGACTATGTTCAATCTGGGTGCAATTTTGTGGCCAAAAGAGGTTGCACCATAGGAAACATGCTTTCACCGAGTATGCTAAAGAAAAAACCTGGTATTAGTAGTTGGTTACATGTTAAGGGGCATTATAAATGCCATTTTAACGAATGTATAGCTTGCAGCTATACACGTATAACAAAAATTTTTCAATCCATGGCTACTCAAAGGGTCTATTTTCTTAAGAACTGTACTAATTGCAGGACATACAATGTCATTTATTTGGTGGACTGCACATCCTGCAGAAAACAGTATGTAGGTTGCTCGACTAGAGAAGCACGTACAAGAATCCGTGAACATCTCAATAATATTGATAATGGTATTGAATGCTCAGATCTAGCACGACACTTTATCCACAAACATGGCAAAAATGTAAAAAGTTTTCAATGGCAGGTCATAGAGCAAATTAGGACACCAGATAGAGGAGGTGACATGACTACTAGATTACTATACCAAGAGGCATACTGGATATTCCAACTTAGAACTAGGAGACCGGAAGGTTTTAACATCGAAGGAGATGTCATTAACCTCTGGAAACGAAGTTGATTATTGGAATAAACTCGATTCTAATGGTCAAATATTTATTTTATTATTGAAGTTTATCTTCCTTTAGAACAGTCCATATCACTTTTTGTATTTATAACAATAAGCTCATAGAGAATTTGACATCTCAATTATTTGCTTGATTTTTATCATTTCATAACAGATAGTCTTCTTTTTATTATACTAAAGCATCTAAGTTTCAGTAGCTAAAGGTATTACCATTAGAACATGAATCTAACATCCATTTTTATGTTTTGATCACATTGAGGAGTATTCTCCTTATCAAACTGTTATTTTTCAAATGTTATTATATGTTCCATTAATTTATTTTCATAATTGGGTACTACTCATGTTTGATGTGGATTTAAGCACCTTTACTCAAGTGCATGTCCCTTTAAATGTTTAAAAAGTTCATAATTTATAATATTTGGTTTAATATGCACATGCTATTTAATCTCTTTTGTAATGAGGGACTTGCTAGCATACATGTGTGTATATGTATATACATACTTATGTGAGTTACCCTGCTTTTGTTCCCTTTTAACTTTAGTCATGTCAATCTATGCTTTAAAACACGGGTATGTCCCTTTAAATTGCAGATTACCTTCCCCTTTATATATATTTACATTTGTAATACTTATGATAGTAAGTTATCACTACTGGTTGTTACTCCAGTTTATATGTTTATACTAGCCCCTCATTTGACATTATATGATGACAATTTAGTATTTTTTCCTTTCCATACCTGTCACATTTATAATAGTCTCTCAGTACAATATATGAATGCACTTTTTGTTAATTATGTTCAGCTGGGGCTTTGTTTTCCCAGCCACTTGGCTATTTAAGCCCGGTGTCTGCTCTTACAAAGTGTGTCTATGAGTAAGGCTAACTGTAGCCGAAACGCGTAAGACAGCCCAGCTTTCTTATTTTATGCT
This sequence comes from Bombina bombina, assembly GCF_027579735.1. NCBI lineage: Eukaryota > Metazoa > Chordata > Amphibia > Anura > Bombinatoridae > Bombina > Bombina bombina. The sequence goes on along the minus strand of NC_069504.1, from coordinate 49,076,246 downwards.
CACTATGTCTTAAATTTTTCTATTTGGTTTCCAATAAATATTGAACTTTTATTCTACAGTGCCTGGAGACTCGCCTGGTTTTTTGCATTTTTTGTTTGGATATACACAGTTACCAGGCTCGAATCTCGGCACTCAGGTGGTTAGTTGGTGTATGGGGCTACGATTGTGTAGTAGGGAATCCCATTGGCGCAGGAGACGATTCACGTCACGAACCAAGAAGCGCCTGACCACGCTCAGCTACAGCGTGCAAACAACACAGCACTACGGAGGCTGTGAAGCGGTATGCCCATGCGGATGGATATCAGAGCACAGGTTAACGACCTCCACGAGTGAGGAGCAAGTGGAACGGCAGCGGGGTAGGATGTTATAAAGGCTCGCGGAGAAAGGCTAAAGCAGCAAGTTTGGTGAGTTATACACCACTCCGGTGTTCAGCCGTACTTAAACCTGCCACACCGCAGATTTAGCTCTGTTCATACTTTTACTTACTGCATGTTTTGTACGCACAAACAGCTTCTGGATAGGATTTATTTCCCTCCCCATACACCACACACCTTGAGCAACACTGGGAAGAGTTTCTTGTTTACATAAAATATTCATTTGCCTAATAATTCTGCACTCCCTGTATTTTATTCATTTTCTAGAACATTAGATGGCAACATTGTTTCCTGATGTGCATTGATCCAGAAATGTCCATGCTAGTTACCTTGTTATCTCTTCACCAAAGAATACTATGAGAATGAAGTAAATTTGATAATAGAAATAAGCTTGAAACTTTTAAAAATTGTTTGTCTAAATGACAAAATAAAAATCAGTTTAGAAGGACATTTAATTAGCATATATTAGTATATCTGTAATTAAGCTCAAAACAAATACACTGTTATTTTGGTAGCACAGTTTCTAAAACATGAAGATCAGTTCAGAGTAGACATGTGCATTTCGTTTCATTCCAAATCGAAATTCTGACAAATTTGTCAAATTCGGAGCTTCAGATCGATTCAAATTTCTTAATTACCATAGCAACGAAACTAACGAATAAATCCGAATTAGTTTGGATTTATTCGTTACATTCGGATGGCCATGGACTAATCACAATTACACTAGTATTGTACAGTATATTAGGTTATATCGCTCTGGGTTACACTTAATATTACAGTACATAATACTAGTCTAATACACAGTACATCCCACCTAACACAACCCGAATTTCCGAATCAAATCCTAACCAAATACATCCGAATACATCCGAATTTATTAGAATCCAAATTAACCTTAATGAATCCGAAACAAATGCATTCGAATGTATTCAAATTCGAATTGATCCAAAAACGAAATTCGAAAACATCCGAAACAAGCCAAAACAATTTTTTTCGCTGCGCACAAGTCTAGTTCAGAGATATGGCCACCTTTACTAAGTCAAATAAGGTATTAATATAAATGAGCTTGTTATCTGAGATAACCAATCATTGTATAGAATGTTATACAAAGTAATATCTGTGCTAACCAAGTTATAGTAAAAAAGCCAACAGACACAGGTGATTTTCTCCAAAACACCTTAAAACAGAAATACAGAATGCAATTTTGAATGATTAATACCAACAAGGGTATTAAATCATACAGACTTCTGTGGTGCTATAAAAAGCTAAACTATAAACTATATGGCAATATAAATACTTAGATATGGTATACTCAAAATAACATAGATCAGGTAGAGAAATTAATATATATGTATTATTAAATAAAAATATTAAAAGACTTCTAAGTGAGTCAAATTCATCAAGTTAGATATTACAATAGTTGTGTGCAATATCAGTTCCAATAATCTGGTATTGCATAAGCAGGACACAATTAATCATACAAAACAATTCATGTGGAAGAAAATAAAATAAAAGCAGTTTAAGACTTCATAAAAAAAACAACACACACAAATATCGATATATAACACACAATATCGGCTCAATGACAAGTTAAAAAAAAACAAGTTAAAAAACAAATGGTCTATATTTGTCAGGGTTTTTTCCCTGATCTGTTTGCCATGTGCTGCTGGCAGCCATTTTACTCGCCTCTCTTGCTGACTAGTGCATACTGTGTGATGCTGCTCATTTCTTGCACTTCCTTTTATAACCAGACTGGTGTACATCATCCATGTGAGACAGGATGCAGTCTCAAAATTGTGATGTCATCACTTATTATTTAAAGGGCCTCTGTACAGTATGCTTTGCCCTTGCGTTGTCTCAGACCTGTTTGTGTGAGCTCCTGTGTATTACCTGGCTGTCTGACGTCCCTCCTGGTTCCTGATCCCTGGCTTGTTCCTGACTCTGCTGTTCTCCTTGTTCCTGATTCCGGCTCGTCTGACTACTCGCTTTGGCTCCTGACTCGGCTCGTCTGACTACCAGCTCTGGTTTTGATTCCTGGTTTTGTTATTTGTCTTGTGGACTTTTTATTATTTTTTGCTATTAATAAAGGTGTGATTATTTTTGCACTTCTTGTCTCAGTCTGATTCCTGGCACCCTGACATTACACAAGGGTCATGAATCCTGATGGTGCTAATAATCCAGCTTTACCTGCCATAATTTTCAGGATGGATGAACAGGATCACCGCTTGGATCAATTTGCACAAGCCCTGCAAACCCTGCTGACTCGCACTGCACATTTGGACCAAAGTGTCCCGCAAGTTATGGCTGCTCCTGTTTCCGCTGCTGCACCTAGTCCAACCAGGAGCATGTCCGGTTCTGCACCTCTACCTCAGTGATATGGAGGCGATCCTAATCAGTGCAGAGGGTTTTTGAACCAGGTGGGCATTTACTTTGAGATGTTACCTCAGGAGTTTCCCTCTGACAGAGCGAAGGTGGGATTTCTCTTCTCGTTACTCTTTGACACAGCTCTTGCATGAGCTAATCCCTTGTGGGAGACTAATAAACCTGTGATTTCAAATTACCCTTAATTTGTGGCCTCCTTTTGAAGGGTATTTGATGTTCTGACTCACTCCTACTCTGCTGCTAAATGACTCATGTCCATTCAGCAAGGTACAGGATCTGTTGCTCAGTATGCCATTGAGTTCCATACGCTTGCCACAGAGGTAGGTTGGAACAATGAAACCCTTGTTGCCGCCTTCTTTCATGGGTTCTCTGATGCAATTAAAGACGAAGTTGCTGCCAGAGATTTACCAGAAGGTCTTGAGGCATTGGTGTCTTTTTTATCCTAATTGACATCAGACTAAGTGAGATGCCCTCTTTCAAGGAACGCTTGCGGAAGCCTCCTGTTCAGTCGCCTCCTGTTTGTTCCCACCCATGCCTCCCTCTCCTCCCATGCCTCCTGGTCCTGAGTCACCAGGTACTGCTGAGCCGATGCAGTTGGGATTCACGTGTCTCTCCGCGGCGGAGAGGGCCTTTAGGAGGAGGGAGGGGCTCTGCCTCTATTGTGGGTTACAGGGCCACCTTTTGAAGTCTTGTCCTACACGGCCGGGAAACGCTCACACTTAAGTTCCTGTCGGGGGCAGACCTTGGGTGGTTTATCTTCGTCCCCGGAACTGCTAAATGAGAAACCTTTCGTTGTGGTTGTCCTTTCCTGGGTGGATTCCTCCATAGTAACCCAGGCTCTTGTTGACTCCAGTGCTGCGGGCTATTTCATTGACAGTGCTTTTGTATCAAAGCACTCCATTCCTGTTTTGCCTCGGTCCATTCCGCTTGCTATTGAGGCCATTGATGGCAGCCCGCACTCGTTACTCACAAAACTGCTCCGTTATCCATGGCTGTTGGGCCTCTCCATTTTGAAACCCTCCAGTTCCAGGTGATAAACTCTCTGCATTTTCCGGTTGTTCTGGGTTATCCCTGGCTCCAAAAGCACAATCTCAGTCTCGACTGGTGCAGGTCCAAAAATTTTTCGGTATCTCAATTGCCAGAGGAGTACAGAGAGTTCCTAGATGTTTTTGACAAGGTGCGTGCCGGTACGTTGCCTCCTCACCGGTCTTACAATTGTGGGGCAGGGTTTACCCTCTGTCTGTTGCGGAGAATTGTGCTATGGAGGAGTATGTTGCCGATGCTCTGTCGCGGAAGATCATCCGCAAATACTGCTCTCCTGCATAGGCTGGCATCTTCTTTGTGAAGAAAAGGGTGGCGAGTTCAGACCATGCATCGATTATAGGAGTCTTAATCGTCTTACCATTAAGAATGCTTACCCTATTCCACTCATTACAGAACTCTTTGACCCCCTCAAGGGAGCTACAGTCTTTACTAAACTTGATTTGAGAGGAGCGTACAATCTCGTTATCATCAAGGAGAGCCACGAATGGAAAACAGCATTTAACACCAGGAGCGGGCATTATGAGTATCTTGCAATGCCCTTTGGCCTATGTAATGCTCCTGCTGTTTTCCAGGAATTTATTAATGATGTCCTACAAGATATGTTGCAACAGTGTGTTGTGGTGTACTAAGACGACATCCTCATACATTCACCAACACTTGAGGCTCATCGTTCTGATGTTACACAGGTTCTTCAGAGACTACGTGAGAACGGCCTGTTTTGTAAACTCAAGAAATGTGAGTTCCATCAGACTCAAGTAACCTTCCTAGGTTATGTTATCTCCGTTGCAGGGTTCTCCACGGATCCTGACAAGTTATCTGCAGTTCTGCAGTGGCCTCACCCAGTTGGTCTTTGGTCTATTCAACATTTTTTGGGGTTTGCCAATTACTATAGAAAGTTTATTAAAAACTTTTCTTCCTTGGTCAAACCTATCACTGACATGACCCATAAAGAGAATGATCCACTCCACTGGTCACCTACTGCTATTAAGGCCTTTGATAGTTTGCCGCTCCAGTTCTGGCTCATCCTAACCCTGTCCTGCCTTTCGTTCTTGAGGTCGATGCGCCTGAGACTGGAGTAGGTGCCCTCTTGTTTCAACGTCCTAAGCCTGATGGTTCCTTGCATCCATGTGGTTTCTTCTCTAAGAAATGGTCTCCAGCAGAGTGAAATTATGAAATTGGCGACAGGGAATTACTGGCCATAATTTTGGCACTCAAGGAATGGAGGCATCTTCTCAAGGGTACTAGCATGCCAATGCTCATTCTTACTGACCACAAGAATTTAAATTATCTATCTGAAGCAAAACGTTTGTCACCCCGACAGGCCAGATGGGGGCTATTTTTTTCTCGGTTTAATTATGTGGTCTCCTACCTGCCTGGTAGTAAGAATGTTAGGGCTGATGCCTTCTCTCGACAATTTTCGCCTATGTCCAAGGAGGAGTCTGTACCTACTCCTGTTATACCTCCTGACCATATTTTGGCTACCATACCTACTAATTTGACTTCTCCCTTGGGGGAGGAGATCCTGGATGCACAAACCAATGCACCTTCTGAGAAACCTAGTGGTAAGTGTTTTGTTCCTGAGAATCTTCAAACTAAACTTTTGCACACTTACCACCTAAAGCTGCAGGTCACCCAGACAAGAACCAAATTATTTGGTCTGTCATTCGACAATTCTGGTGGCCAGGTCTTCGTTCTGATGTTGCTGCGTATGTTGCCTCCTGCTCAGTTTGTGCACAGAATAAGACTCCTCAACATCTTCCTGTGGGTCTTCTTCAGCCTATTGCTAACGGTGAGCGTCCTTGGACACATCTTTCCATGGACTTCATTGTCAAGCTCCCTGTTTCCAATGGCAATACTGTTATCCTTATGGTGGTTGACCGTTTTTCTAAAATGTCACATTGCATTCCCTTGAAGAAGTTGCCTACCGCTCAGGAGCTTGCTTCAATTTTTGCCCGGAAAGTCTTCCGTTTACATGGGTTACCCAAGGAGATAGTGTCGGACTGGGGTAGCCAGTTTGTCTCCAGATTTTGGCGTTCCTTTTGTGCTCAAATGGGGATCCAGCTTTCCTTCTCCTCGGCATATCACCCTCAATCCAATGGGGCTGCGGAACGGTCTAATCAAGCTCTGGAAAAGTTCCTCCATTGTTATGTCTCAGATCACCACAATAATTTGTCTGAACTGTTACCTTGGGCAGAGTTTGCTCGTAATAGTGCTTTTAATGCTTCCTCTAAGTAATCGCCGTTCATGGCGAATTATGGGTTTCAACCATCCTTGTTGCCCGATTCATTCATGTCTCAGGGTATTCCGGCTTTGTAGGAGCATCTCCGGCAACTCCGTTCCACGTGGGTGCAGATTCAGGATTGCCTTCATCATTCTATGCAGTGTCAAAAGTTCCAGGCTGATCGTAGGCGTCTGCCCGCACCTTCCTACCAGGTTGGTGAGAGAGTTTGGCTGTCCTCTCGCAACTTGAACCTCCGTGTACCTTCCAATAAACTGGCTCCCCGTTATGTTGGTCCTTTTTGAATACTCCGACGGGTCAATCCTGTGGCCTACGCTCTTGACCTCCCTCCTGCAATGCGCATCTCCAATGTTTTTCATGTCTCCCTCTTGAAACCATTGGTTTGTAATCGGTTTACCCCTGTGTTGCCTCGTAGCCATCCTATCTTTCTTGACAACCATGAGGAGTATGAGGTTAGCAGCATTATTGACTCTCGTATGTCTAGGGGCCGCGTACAGTATTTGGTTCACTGGAGGGGCTACGGTCCGGAGGAGCATTCATGGGTTCCCTACTGTGATGTTCATGCTCCCGCTCTCCTCCTTGCCTTCCATGCCCGTTTCCCCAATAAGCATTTTGTCCTCCCGCGGGGGAGGGGTCGTTGAGGGGAGGGTACTGTCAGGGTTTTTTCCCTGATCTGTTTGCCATGTGCTGCTGGCAGTCATTTTACTCACCTCTCTTGCTGACTCTGGTGCATACTGTGTGATGCTGCTCATTTCCTGCACTTGCTTTTATGACCAGACTGGTGTACATCATCAGTGTGAGACCGGATGCAGTCTCAGAATTCTGATGTCATCACTTATTATTTAAAGGGCCTCTATTCAGTATGCTTTGCCCTTGCGTTGTCTCAGACCTGTTTGTGTGAGCTCCTGTGTATTACCTGGCTGTCTGACGTCCCTCCTGGATCCTGACCCCTGGCTTTTCCTAACTCTGCTGTTCCTGATTCCGGCTCGTCTGACTACTCACTTTGGCTCCTGACTCGGCTCGTCTGACTACCAGCTCTGGTTTTGATTCCTGGCTTGTTATTTGTCTTGTGGACTTTTTATTATTTTTTCTATTAATAAAGGTGTGATTATTTTTGCGCTTCTTGTCTCAGTCTGATTCCTGGCACCCTGACAATATTAGACACTCTGCACGAATATAGTGTAGTAAAACTTGGGATTAAGTTTGATACTGAGTTCATCAGACAGTGTTTTAGATGACAAATGCAAATGCCCAGAAGTCTTTTTAAATACTAATGTTGCTCCAGCACTTGTAAACGATTCCTATGCGGAAGAAGGGGCAAACAAGAGAAACTTGTCACAAAGAAAAAAAAAACGTTTCAAATGAAGGTATTTAACGTCTTACTTACACTGGGTGGTGTTAGACGATTCCCAAAAGCGTGGTCCAAGTGTTATCCTCTCAGCTCCTTGCAGTGGGAGCCTTGTTCACTTGGTATCGACTGCTGTGCAGTCACGGACAAAGACGCCTACAGTAGCGGCTATTACCGCCATTGGCGTTTCAAATAATGACAGCATGTGAGAAACAACAGGTACGGATCCTCAATTGGATCAAACAATAGAACAACGCATTTTGGCTATTACGCCTTTGTCAAGCTCCAAAGCTGACAAAGGCGTAATAGCCGAAATATGTTGCTCTATTGTTTTATCCGTTTGAGGATCCATACTTGCTGTTTCACACACGCTGTCATTATTTGAAACGCCAATGGCGGTAATAGCCGCTACTGTAGGCGTCTTTGGCACACTTTTCTGAACTGATATATTTTAAGGGCTATAATTTTGTCCTCTTCCCCGTAAGAGTATATATATATATATATATATATATATATTCATTTCTCTACCTGATCTATGCTATTTTGAGTATACCATATCTGTGCTGCCTCAATGGGGCATAGAATATTACATAGCCTCTGTTAATATTCATGTTGTTATAGTTAAGAGCTAAAAAGAGAAAAACATGGAGCGCAAAAAAGAAAACAAAGAAAAGATCATTGTGCAGTAAATCAAGATTAAAATGACAATTTAATAATGACAAGCAAAATTTCCAACTTTTAAAGTAATGTTTCTCGACCGCGGTTGAGAAACATTACTTTAAAAGTTGGAAATTTTGCTTGAAGGACTGCTTGAAGGACTGTAACTAAGACCCTGTATCCTGACTTCCTGTGAGACACACTGAGACTGAACGGTCACAGCCCAGTTAGCCAGGAGGGAGAAAAAAGGAAATTGTGAGATCGTATAGTAACATCTATACAACACGCTGTCACATACCTCATATTGTTTGAGGGTTTGTTTGTGAGTTTGTTTTTTGTCATTATTAAATTGTCATTTTTATCTTGATTTACTGCACAATGATCTTTTCTTTGTTTTCTTTTTTGCGCTCCATGTTTTTCTCTTTTTAGCTTCTATCTCATCGCCATCACACCAGTGATTTAAAAGGAGCTGCATAAGAAATAGAGACACTGCTTTTTCACTTGGACATTGCTACATAGGCATCCAAATAGACACTACCTGCAATAAAGTAGGAAGGCTTCCCTTATTATTTATTTGTGTTTAACTGTATTGCATGTTTTAATATTGTTGGTATTTATATACATTTTACATTTGCTTGTCTGTTTTGAAATATTTTCAAGATTTTACTTATACAGCAGCATTTTAAGGATATATGAGTTTGGCGCTTTTCATAGTGTTTGTTTGTTTTTATGTTATAGTTAAGAAATTATATATTTTTATGCTATTTTTCTCAAGGCTTCACTATGTTTATTCTGTACTGACATCTAGTGGCCCCTTTTGGTAATGCTCCTGTTTTCTAGAATATCTTACCTCTGACCTATTATGCATTTCCTTTTTGTGTATTGCTCCGCCCTTATAATGTGATGATGTTTTCCTGTGTCATGGCTGTAGCTAACAGGCCTCATGTAACAAACACTCATGTTAAAACATTGCAAGCTACGATCAGTATCATCCTTTGACCGCTTAAATACTGTAACCATTCATTCATCTGCTGTATTTTATTATCTGCTGTAACCTGATATTCAGAATAAAGCAACTTGTGTATGGACAAAGTATTGTTGAGTTCAGCTATCTGACAAGGATTGTCTGCAGTGATTGTATCTTCTTATACAGGCCAGGCATAGAGGTCTCAGCAAGGGATAGATCATTATTACAACTATCTGTGAATAATATCTAAGTATTTATATTGTCATATAGTTTATAGTTGAGCTTTTTATAGCGCCACAGAAGTCTGTCTGATTTAATACCCTTGTTGGTATTAATCATTCAACATTGTATTCTATATTGTATAGAATGTTGCCGAGTCAGGTAAATTTATCCATTGCATTGTAAAACGTTTCCCTTTAATATGTTCACAATGATCAATTTTATTACCTACTGGGAGTGTAATAAATTGTTTACTCTATTTTGTCATTTGAACTAGCTGCTTTTGCATGTTGAAAATGCCATCTATACTCCAAAAAGGAATACTGCAGTATTCTCTACAGTAAAGCTATGTAAAAAGAGGCAACAGCAGAAATTATACAATGTACTCTTACCAGAAGTTTGCATGAGTATTATTCCTGTAATGAATTTCCAAATGTTATAACAGCCACATAGCATTAAATATAATGAAAATTGCAACTTCAGTTTAATTCTAGCACCTGAAAATGAGAATGTCAGTACCTAAGTGTTGTCTTTGTGTAGAAAGAGATAAGATGATGAGGTCTGCTCTTTCTGCATGCTTGATCCATTTAAAAGAGCATGTTTTGAGAAAAATGGATGATGGTCTCAGTAAGCCAAACCATCTATTTCAAATACAAAATAAACCTACATAGGCAATTCCCCATACACTTAATATTCAGACTCTAGTATAACAAGTAATTTGAAACATATTGAACCAGATTACAAGTGGCACTCTATTTTCTTTCCACTCACTTGTTAACTGTGCTTAAAGTAAAACATGATCACAGCCACATTAGCACGCGTATTACACGTTGAAAGTAAAAAGGTTGCATGCAAGTGAAAGACCGTGTCGTGCAAACTTCATGACTTCGGATACCTGGGCTAATATTGGGCTAAAAGAAGCTGCTTCCAGGTGGAAACTGGGCCATAGAACAAGCCACTGAGTTATTATGTGTTACTTGTAGAACGCTTCTCTTTTTGTATCTATTTGTATTATAACCCCGGGAAAAGTCTCCCTAAGAGTCACAAGGCTCCAAAAAAAAAGGCTGAAACAATTGCCTGGGGTTGCCATTTCCCTTGTTCAGAGGAGAATTGCCTGGTATTTCGGGGCTGGAGTGACCTTGTTAGGCCGGATCAGACTGGTGTACTTTAGGAAAGTTTTCTTCTGTGAAAAACACAATTGGGCTAAAAGAAGCTACTCCCAAGTGCCAACCTACCCATAGAACAATCTACTGAGCTGTTGCTTTTTCCTGGAAGATTGCTTCTCTTTCTGTATGTATCTTTTTATATATATATATATATCTGAATATTTTTGTAAAATATATATCTATACCTATATTTCTAACAAAAGGACTGCACTCACTGGATTTGTTTATTCCATATTGGTGAAGTTTTGGAGTCACAACACCCCTTCCTGAGACCATAAAACAAGTGTGACAAAAAAACTCTTTAAATATGTGTGTAACACCCCCACCATTTGAACATTCAGCCAAAACATCACAGTTATGGCAACCTATAGCTTGCAACGTGCATCATATAAATATGTGAATATCTAGTGATGTAATGTAATGGTACCACTATTATTAAATGAAATGTATTCACTAGATATTCACACCTAGATTTCTACACATTGATATTTATATGATGCACATTGCAAGCTATATGATTGGTTTATTGGTTACCAAAGCTATGATTTTTTGGCACAATTTTCAAATGGTGGGGTTAGTTACACACATATTTAAAGAGGTTGTTTGTCACACTTGTTTCATGGTTTGAGGAAGGGATGTTGTGACCCCGAAACTTCACCAATATTGAATTAAGATTAAAGATTTTATATTTAACAAATCCAGTGAGTGCTGTCCTTTTGTCAGAACTGTTGCCTAAATGCTCTAGTTCCCTGTTTGCTGACTCTTTACAGTATGAGTGCAGATACCTTTGGAACTTTATATACCTATATTTCTATATGAATATATATATATATATATATATATATATATATATATTATTAAAAAAAATCTATGTGAGAAGTATTCATATTAGAAAAATTGTAATTTAATAAAATTGTATAAATATGATATTGCATCTTTCAAGATATTTGACTGGGAAGGGATCAAAGGTGTATAAATATATATGTGTATACTGTATCTATTTATACATGTGCACATACATATTTTCAAATGTAAACACATAAATATAAACACGTGCACATTTTTAGACACACACACGCTTATTATATATATACTAGTCCTAAAGCCCGTTCACACGGGTCATTTTTTGCCTCTCTTTTGCGCTCTCTACCCCTCTCTTTTGCGCTCTCTCTCACTCCATCTCTCTTTTGCTCTCTCTCTCTCCCCCTCTCTCTCCCTCTCTTTTGCACTCTCTCTCCCCCTCTCTTTTGCGCTCTCTCTCTCTCATCCCCTCTTTGCGTTCTCTCTCTCCCCCTCTCTTTTGCGCTCTCTCTCCCCCTCTCTTTTGCGCTCTCTCTCCCCCCTCTCTTTTGCGCTCTCCCTCTCCCCCCTCTCTTTTGCTCTGTCTATTTCTCCTTTTTTTTGCTCTCTCTCTCTCTCCATCCCTCTCTTTTGCTCTTTCTCTCCATCCCTCTCTGTTGCTCTCTCTCCCCCCTCTCTTTTGCTCTGTCTATTTCTCCTTTTTTTTGCTCTCTTTCTCCATCCCTCTCTTTTGCTCTTTCTCTCCATCCCTCTCTGTTGCTCTCTCTCCCCCTCTCTTTTGCTTCCTATCCCACTTCTCTTTTGCTTTCTCTCCCCCCTCTTTTGCTCTCTCCCCCTCTTTTGTGCTCTCTCCCCCCCTCTCTTTTGCACTCTCTCTCTCCCCCTCTCTTTTGCTCTGTCTCTCTCTCCTTTTTTTGCTCTCTCCATCCCCCCTCTCTTTTGCGCTCTCCCTCTCCCCCCTCTCTTTTGCTCTGTCTATTTCTCCTTTTTTTGCTCTCTCTCTCCATCCCTCTCTTTTGCTCTTTCTCTCCATCCCTCTCTGTTGCTCTCTCTCCCCCCTCTCTTTTGCTCTGTCTATTTCTCCTTTTTTTTGCTCTCTTTCTCCATCCCTCTCTTTTGCTCTTTCTCTCCATCCCTCTCTGTTGCTCTCTCTCCCCCTCTCTTTTGCTTCCTATCCCACTTCTCTTTTGCTTTCTCTCCCCCCGCTTTTGTGCTCTCTCTCCCCCTCTCTTTTGCGCTCTCTCTCCCCCCTCTCTTTTGCGCTCTCCCTCTCCCCCCTCTCTTTTGCTCTGTCTATTTCTCCTTTTTTTTTTGCTCTCTCTCTCCATCCCTCTCTTTTGCTCTTTCTCTCCATCCCTCTCTGTTGCTCTCTCTCCCCCCTCTCTTTTGCTCTGTCTATTTCTCCTTTTTTTGCTCTCTTTCTCCATCCCTCTCTTTTGCTCTTTCTCTCCATCCCTCTCTTTTGCTCTCTCTCTCTCTCCCCCCTCTCTTTTGCTCCCTCTCCCCCCTCTCTTTTGCTTTCTCTCCCCCCTCTTTTGCTCTCTCTCCCCCTCTCTTTTGCGCTCTCTCTCCCCCTCTCTTTTACGCTCTCTCCCCCCTCTCTTTTGCGTTCTCTCTCTCTTTTGCACTCTCTCCCCCTTTTGCGCGCTCTCTCTACCCCTCTCTTTTGTGCTCTCTCCCCCTCTATTTTGCGCTCTCTCTCTCCCCCTCTCTCTCTCCCCCCTCTTTTGCGCGCTCTCTCCCCCTCTCTTTTGCACTCGCTCTCCCCCTCTCTTTTGCGCTCTCTCTCCCCCTCTTTTGCGCTCTCTCTCTCTCCCCCTCTTTTGCGTTCTCTCTCCCCCCCCCTCTCTTTTGCCCTCTCTCTCCCCTTTCTTTTGCGCTATCTCTCTCTCCCCCTCTTTTGCGCTCTCTGTCTCCCCCTCTCTTTTGCGCTATCGTTTTCTTTCAGGTCTATTTGTCCCTGCTGGCAATTACCTCCCTGCAACAACTCCTGCTTTGTTTTGGTACTAGCTACAATCCGTAGTCTTCCTTTGGATTCATTCGCCTACCGGAACTTCTTCCTGACGCACGCCTAAGTCGCGCTCACACAAGCAGTCACCGGATCTCACCGCTGCTTGCTCTCTCCTTCCCTGCTCTCATCTCTACGGTAATACCGCTCTCCACGCTCCTCAATCTGCCTCATCAGAAGGGTTAAGATCCGCTCTCCACGCTAAAGTTGGTAACGTTATTTACCTTAAAGTGGTCATTCATAATTGACTTCCAAGTGTATCTCTCTGTGTTTGTTAACCCATCACTGAATTAACTTCTTACTCTCTGGGGCAAATTAGCGTGTATTTTGGATTGTATATATTTTATCAGAATGATTGTGTGAGTGCGTGAAGTTTATTGAAGTCACTTTCATGAACTTTAATATCCGGAATTTCCTCCTGCAAATATATCTTTGCTTATCAAGCTTAAGGAAGTTATTTTCACTTTATTCAAGTGTCATTTTCTTTAAGTATTTACCTATTCATCATATCTATTTTTGATCCTGTGAGTATCATATTCTGATTCCAATTTATAATTTTCATATGATATTGTCCATTTCATATTTAAATTACTAAAGTAAAGCCTCACCTTGTTCCTGCTGGTAAAATAAGCCATTTCTACCTGCAGAAAACAAGAATAGAGCTACAAAACCATTATTTTTAGACTCTAATAATACTTCTATGACAATTGATTTTTGGCCATCACAGAATTTTCAGGCCCAAAAAAGGTTATAAACCTGTATATATCTACATATTTCTTTTTTTTTTTTTTAAATAAGTTTTTTATTGGGTGACAATTCCAACAGCATTCACAAACTTTAGTCATATGATAACAATAAAATTGAAAAACATGTTATACTTTAAAAAACAGAACTTATGATTAATTTTTGCCGCTGAACTGCCCTCCCCACTTTTCATTTTATCTCCCCCCCTCCCCTATTTAACATCAACCATCTCCCCTGTTCAATTATCCTCTCTATCTCTGCCCCCCCTTCTCTGGGGCTCCATATACTCTTCCACCCTTCTTCTTCTATCATTTCTGCATGTACAACGTTTAGTGTCTTTCAGATTGGTAAAAGTTCTTACCCGTTATCATTCCTTTTCTGGTAGTGTTCTGCAGTTAAATGCCTCCGCATCTTAATGTTTAGCAGTGGACTCCTTCCCCCCCTGGGACTCGCTTTTCCAATTTGTAGTGTTTACAGTATGTTCCATTCCCCTCTCAGTTGTGCAGTTAATATGTATTCTGAGTTACGGAATGGGTGTAATATCTGTTTTTGTATCTGAGTTGACTGTTGTAGGATCAACCTCTCCCATTTCCTCATGAAAACCTTGACCCTATCTTTTACATCTCTCATGGTATCAAATTGTTCTATTATCATCTGTTGCCGCAGCGCACTTTTGAGCTGTCCTAGTGTTGGTGGTTCCCTCTTCCTCCATTCCTTGAGAATTAATTTCCTTGCTGTGAGGATTATGTTATGTATAAGTCGTTTCTGTGTGCCTAGTATAGCTGTAATGTCTAGAAGTACTATAGCTTTTCCATCTAGTTTAATCTGGGTAGAGCACATCTTGTTTATCCATCTTTCCGTCATGGCCCAAAATTTTGTCAGTCTTGGGCAAGTCTCAAGTAAATGTACATATTCAGGGTCTGGCTGCCTACATTTGACACAGACATTTTCTGCGTCCTTCACCCATTTACTGTATAACCTGGGGGTGACATGTGCCCTATGAATCGTTTTGATGTGCATCTCCCTTATGTCTGCTCCTATGGTGGCTTTCCTGACTTTTTCTATACTCTCTGTGATTTGTTCCTCCGAAATTGGTGTCTGCAGTATGTCTGACCATTTGTCGCCCAGGCTTGCCCTGTGCTTTTGGTTTGGCCTGTCTATCAGCATTTTGTATATTGGGGAAACAGAGTGACCCCCTTGGGATGTTAGAGCGACCAGTTTTGATATCGGGTCAGTATGATCTGTGAAATCTATGTGTTTCTGCAACTGTGTAACGTAATGTTTGACTTGCAAGTATGCAAAGTGGTGCTGTCTAGGTAGTGTGTATTCTTTTTGTAGGTCTTGGAATGTATGGATCAACCCTGTAGACTCCGACACCAACTGTTTAACTGTGTGTAAGCCTTTGTCTTTCCATTGTTGAAATGGTTTTGTCGTCAGTCCTGCCGGGAAGTCAGGGTTCCCCCCCATGGGTATAAATTTCGTGTGTGTACGTGATACCCCCATCCACTTACACATCTTTTTCCAGGCCCTTTCTGATTCCCCAAAGATTGGAAAGTCCTTGGTCCATATGCGTATTTTGTGATTTTCCATGTGTGGTAACATAGCTAATGCCCATGGCTGAACCATACTGCTTTCTATTTCCTTATGTGTGAAGTGGTTTGTGTTACTTAGCCAGTCCAAGACGTATTTGCTAGACGTGGCCCAGTTGTATAGTTCCAAATTCGGTAGTCCAAAACCTCCTTCATGAACCGAACACATGAGCTTCTCCAGGCTAAGCCTGTGTTATTTCCCTGACCATATAAACTTCGCCAATTGTGTGTTTAAATGTTTCAAATCTTTCCTGTGCAATAGCATGGGAATCATTTGGAAGGGGTACATAAGTCTAGGAAACAGGATCATTTTTATCAGGCAAATTCTACCTGACATTGACACCGGTAATGCCTTCCAATTTCTGAGATCCTCTATGATTTTGCTAATTATCGGTTTATAGTTAAGTGCATACCATCTGGATGGGTCCTTTGATAAGCTAATCTCCAAGTATTTAATAGTGTCCTCTAGTATTTTAAATTTGAATCCTAGGTCTTCTTTGTAGCCAGATGGAGATAGCCACAGGATCTCACTCTTATCCTTGTTAATTTGGTACCCCGAGATTTTGCTAAAGTCCTCAATAATAGACATTAGTCGTGGTGTGTCCCTTTCTGGGTCCGATATGAATAATACCATATCGTCTGCATACAGGGATAGGTGCAATGTCGCCTTTCCCACCCTTATTCCTTGTGTTTCAGTCCTAATTCTGTATGCTACCGGCTCCATGGCCAAGTCAAAAAGGAGGGGAGACAGAGGGCAGCCTTGCCTCGTTACCCTCCCCAGTCGGAATCTTGGAGAGAGTGTGCCATTGATAATTACTGCCGCCTGAGCTGACCTATAAATGCTGGCGATCGACCCGAAGAAGGAGCCCCTAATTCCATATCTAGTCAACGTGTGGAATAAATGTTCCCACAGCACCTTGTCAAAAGCCTTCTCCGCGTCGATCGCCAGCATGCATGCTTTTTGTGGTGGAATATCTGTTTTTCCTCCCTCCCTATTGTTCCAGTAGTGTTGTAAAACTAATTGTACTTTCCTGATGTTGAGGACTGATGATCTACCCTTGACGAACCCTGTTTGGTCGCTGTGGATCAAGGATGGTATTATGATAGCTAACCTATTGGCCAGAATTTTAGTGAAGATTTTATAGTCACTATTTAATAGTGATATGGGTCTATATGATTCCCTGACTGTGGGGTCCCTACCTGGTTTTGGAAGGACACAGATATGTGCCTCTGTGAATCTTTCACTCAGCTCCTCCCCTCCTGTTATCTTATCAAATAGTGTGACTAGCGGTGTCGATATTTCTTCTTTCATCAGTTTGTAGAATTCGTTGGGTAAGCCGTCAGGTCCTGCTGTCTTATTTAGGGGTAGGTGCCCTATTGTCTTATGTATTTCCTGTATTGTTATCGGTGCGTTTAATAGTTGGAGGTTCTCCTCTGTGATTTGGGGTAATTTAATGCCTTCCCAAAACTGTTCCCTGTGTCTTCTGTCTACTGAATGTGGTGTATATAGTTCTGAGTAGTAGTCGCTGAATGCCTGCTGTTTTTCAGCTTCCGTGATTAAGGCTTTTCCCGGACCTTCAGTGTCTGTATTACGTTGGGTTTTCTCACTAACCTTGTTATGTTGGCTAGGGTACTGCTTATCTTATTGCCATATCTGTAAAAACGTGCCCTGGCTCTGGTTATGGTTCCTTTAGCGTTTTGCAGCAAAAATGTATCCCTCTGTAATTTAACTCCAGTATACTTTTGCCTGTTCTCTGCGTTAGGGGCCCTAAGATATTTATTGTATGCGTTTGTGACTTGTCTTAGTAGTGTGTCCTCTCTTTGTTTGTATTTCTTGTTAACCCCTGATGCGTATGACATTATGACTCCTCTTAAAACTGCCTTAGCTGTGTCCCAGAATAAGGCCGGTGTTGACATGTGTGCTTTGTTAGCTTCTGCATAATACAGCCACTCCCCTTTGAGATGATTTAGCAGATTAGCATCCCTGTACAAGTAGTATGGGAATTTCCATCCCTCCCTTTTGGGTCGTCTGGGCCCCACCGTCATGGTCATTGAAATTGGTGCATGGTCTGAGAGTGTGACTGTGTCAATTTTAGTGTCCAAAATCTGTGTGCTCAAAGTGGATGATATGAGGAAGAAGTCTATCCTGGATAGTGTCTGCTTAGATGGGGATATGCATGTGAAGTCCCTACTGTCTGGGTATCTCGCCCTCCAGATGTCTATCACTTTCAATGCCCTCTTAAATTTGTTCAGTATCCTTGTTTCTCTCTTGCAGTATGCGGCTGGCTGGTTTTTGTTCCCTGGAATGTCTGGGTTGGGGAATCTGTCCGCCGGTACCTGTGGTGCGATGTTGAAGTCACCTACCACTACTAGTTGTGTCTCTGTATGAGTCAATAATTTCCTTTGTATTGTTTGCCAAAACTCAGCCTTCTTGTGTAAGGGGCCGTACAGTCCACGAGTAAATGTCGTTTGTTCCACTTCTATATTTAGAATGATATATCTACCCTCGTTGTCTATTTCCCTATGTGTTATCTTGTATGGTAATTGTTTTCTGAATAGGATGGCTACCCCTCTTGCTCTTCTAGCTTCATATGGTGTGAAGGTGACCTCACCCACCCAATCTTGTTGGAGTTTCCTGTGTTCTTCTTGGGATAAATGTGTCTCCTCCAACACTGCAATGTCAGCTCTTTGTTTTTTAAGGTATTTAAGAATTGCTTTTCTCTTTATGGGTGACGTGACCCCACCCACATTCCATGCTACTATCTTAATCTGATTTAGTGACATTGTGCTGTAAATGCAATGTGTCTCCAATGTATGTTTGTGTAATATGTGTGTTAGTCAAATAAGCGCTTACCCTTGTTGTGTTCACCAGAAGTATTTAAAGATGTCTATGACCTACTTGTTTTCCTTTTCTGTGAATTGTAGCTGAGTCCCAGGGGAGGTCGTAAGCTGAGTCCAACCTGCTTGCCGAGGATAAGAGAAAAACAGTTTAAACAATAGCTTGTTTTGATTACCTTATTCTCCCAACACCCAACCTTCCTATACTTTACAAAAAACGGTATATCTATTAAATAACAAGCCCATCCCCCCGCCCAATAACATGAACTGTGATACTTATTGTTACTGTTCATTTCTGTGTCTTAATAAAGTCCTTAGGTGAAGACCTTTGGTCTTTCTTTTCCTTTTGCTCTTGATGTTGCTACCAGTCCTATAGCAGGTCTTGCCTTGCTTGTATGAAATCCTTTCCTATAGGAATTTTGATGCTATCTTTACTGCTCTGCCAGTGGGCCGTGCTCTTCTTCTTCCTGCTGATTTCCACCTCCTGCAGCTTGTCTTAGGTACTTCTGTATTTGACCCGTCGAGTCAAAAAGTCTTGGGCCCTGAGGTGTTTGAATCCTGAGTTTTGCTGGGTACAGTAATGCCACTGGGATTCCTTTTTCTATGAGTTGTCGGCAATATGGGGAAAACTCTCTTCTCTTCCTGGTCACGTCCGCTGAGTAGTCTTGAAAGATGTGTAGTTTTTTGCCCTCATATTGGATGGGTCCAACTTGTCTGTATGCTCTCAACAGTTGTACTTTGTCTTTAAAATTTAAATATTTTATCATAACTTGCCGAGGTGGTGCATCTTTATTGTCCATTTCTCTCATCCTACCTACTCTATGAGCCCTTTCCACTATACACGGAATGTTGGCCTCTGTGAGTTGTAGTATTTGTGGTAAGGTAACCTCTGCAAAATGTATCAGTTCGGTGCCTGGGACTGACTCTGGCAACCCCACAACCCTCAAGTTGTTCCTCCTCGACCTGTTTTCCAGGTCATCCACTTTTGCTAGTAGTATAGAATTTTGTCTCTGAAGTTGTGTAACGTTCGTGTTGGTGTCACGTTGTCTAATCTCTGTGTCCGAGATTGTTTGTTCGACTTGTGTCAATCTTGTTGAGAAGTGTTTAAATTCGGACGATAGTGAGTCCATCCCATTTTGGAGCTGTTCAATCTTTGGGAGGAACAACGCTGACAACTGAGAGACTATGGGGTGAGTGTCTTGTAACTGAGAGTCAAATGTTGTGTCCTCATTATTGGGTTCTGCATGTATTTCTGCCAAATGCCTTGTTTTGCGCTCTGCATTTTTGTTCCTAGATGCCATGGTTTCTGTTCTTTTTTTGAAGCTATGATAATATTTTTGCATACAGTAGTCTGATAATTGAGCTTCTTATTAAATCAGGAATCGGGTTAGTGAGAGTTCTAGGGGATATATGTATGCCCCTTTGCTCGGCAGCACCTCTTGTATGAGTGGCTTGAGTTGCGGCCCTATAGGAATGTCTGTAATCCTGGTAGTCTGTGTTAGTCCCCCAATAGGGTCTTAGTCTTCACCGTTGTGGGAATGTCACTGTGCTTGTTCAGGCGAGGGTGTATTGGGGCCATGGGGGGGAGTCAGGCCATGGGGTTCTACTCCTCTCATGGCATCCTCATTGCTGAGTGTGAATCGATTACCTCCTTTCCGATAATCTATTTGTGCTTTTCCTGGGCCCAACCCCAGTGCTGTGCTGCACCCCCCTTCGTATCTCTGCTGCTGTGTGTAATGAGGGTGTTGTTAATAACCTTTAGGCCCAGTTCTCTAACTTGTATATCCTTTCCCTCCACCTGGTGTCTGTGTGGGGGCCTGTAAATTCCATGCGCTACGTGGCCTGTACAGTATTACCCCCTCAGATGACGTTTGTTTCTGGGTGTATTGACCCTTTGTTTCCCTTCTAGCCAATGTCCCTTCCGATTCTAATATGGGTAGGGTTTTTGGTGTCTTTTTTGTAATCTATAGCGTGATTCTCTTAAGTTACAGTTCCGTTTGCACCGCTATAGTATGTTACCCTTGCCACGTGGGTCCTTGGCTGTGTGAAAAATGGTCTCTGTAGTACTCACTGTCTCTTTGGGTACCTAGCGACTTCCTCCGCTATCTTTTGTGCCTTTTTGCACTCCTCCGATATCGTCGCTTTTATTCCTTTATGCTTTGCAGGCGAGATGGTTGCTGCGCTTTCGCGCCACTGATGTACTGACTGTCCGGGTGCCGGGGCGGTAAACTTCCCCCACACGCTTCTTTGGCCGACACTGACCTGTCCGAGGTGTTAAGGACTTAGGGGTCGTGTAAGGCTTGTGCGTTGGAGCTGATTGAGCGGTTTTTAATGTTTTAATACTACCGCTTGCCCGGAGCTCTCTGTCCTTGCTTCTACATATTTCTTTTAAGATGGATCCTAATGAAATAAAAAATGAATTTTCAAACATCCATCAAAAATTGAAATATCTAGCCAGGGCTTTAACTGAGGTGCAAACAGAAAATAAAGCCCTAAAAACTTTAGTAAAAGAATGTTTGCCAGTAAAAGGATCAGAAGTCCCTGAACCCCATATTCATTACCCACAACCTTTTTCAGGTAAACGGAGTGAATTCAGGGATTTCAAAAATGCATGCAAACTCCTATTCTCGCTCAGGCCTAAAACCTATCATACAGAGAGGATTAAGGTGTGCACCACCATCTCATTCCTGCAGGGGGAGCCCCGGTCCTGAGCAAACAGGTTTTTTAAGAGTGATCATCCAATAATTGACTCCTTAGAAGAATTCTTTCTGGCTATGACAGCATTGTATGAGGATTCTCACAGTCAAATAACTGCTGAAACAAAATTAAGATCTCTAAAACAGGGTAAAAGGAACGTTGAAGAGTACATAACCGAGTTCCAAATGTGGATAGATGATTCCCAATTGAACGAGATAAGTTTAAAAAACCAATTTAGATTGGGACTATCGGAAACATTAAAAGATGAGTTATCCCGTTTAGAGATACCCGAAACCCTAAACTGACTCATGAAATTAAGCACTACCTTGGACCGCAGACTACGTGAAAGGAAGGCTGAAAGAACTTCATATGATACCACACCCAGGCGACCTTATCCTTATACACCTACCCTGGAAAAGACTACTACTAATCAAATTCCAATGGAGATTGGAGCCATAAAGGGTCCTCTAACACCTGAAGAAAAGTCCAGACGTAGATCTGAGAACCTTTGTCTTTATTGTGGGCAAAAAGAACATTCTGTTACCAATTGCTCATTGCTACAAAGACAGAAGAAGGGTAAGAATCAGATCAAACATAATATTTTACATTTCACACAAAATTGTCAACTGACTCTCATCCTTTCTTTATAGTGGGATCAGAAAAACGTTCGTTCTAATGCTTTGATCGATTCAGGGGCCTCAGGAAACTATATTGATTCTTCCTATGTTAAATTAAATAAAATCACTATTGTTTGCAAGTCACATCCTGTCTCTGTTAAACTCATTGATGGTTCACTCATACAACAGGGCCCTATTACTCACCAGACAATCCCTTTATTAATAACAACTGACAATGGGCATACTGAATACCTCTCTTTTGACCTAATTCCTACCTACATGCACACACTCATCCTAGGATTTAATTAGTTACAGAAACATAACCCAAGTATAGACTGGTCAACAACACAGGTAACATTAGACTCAACATATTGTTTATAGACCTGTTTTCCATATCAAGTAATTTCCGCTTTAGAACAAGAATTACCTGAAATTTATCAGGACCTGACAGAGGTGTTTGATCTAAAAGAAGAAGAAAATCTTCCACCCCATAAGGAGTTTGACTGCCCAATCGATATAATACCAGGGTCTCAAATACTTCACGGTAAGATCTACCCCCTATCACAAGAAGAATTGGTCTACCTACGGTCATATCTTGATGATAATCTCCGTAAAGGTTTTATCTCTCACTCAACATCTCCAGCAGCTGCTGGAATGTTTTTAGTGCGTAATAAAGACAGAACAATAAGACTAATCATGGACTATAGAGCTCTAAATGAAATAACAATTAAGAACAGGTATCCCCTACCCCTAATACCGGAACTGCTGCATGAAGCTACCATATACTCAAAGCTAGATTTAAAGGGGGCCTATAACCTTATACAAATGAAAGAAGGACACAAATGGAAAACCGCATTTAGAACACGCTATGGACTTTTCCAATATAACGTAATGCCATTTGGCTTAAGCAATGCTCCCGCAACTTTCCAGCATTTTATTAATGAAATTTTCCATGATCTAATGGATATCTGTGTCATCGTCTATTTAGACGATATCTTGATATACTCTAAGTCCCTTACAGAACATGAAAAACACGTAAGGTGGGTGCTTAAACGTCTTAAAGAGCATAAACTTTATGCAAAGTTAGAAAAATGTGTTTTCCATGTTTCTAAGATAAAATTTTTGGGTTATATAATAACCCCTAATAAAATACAAATGGATCCAGAAAAAGTATCAGCCATTAAGGACTAGTGATGTTGCGAACTGTTCACCGGAGAACAGTTCCCGGTGAACATAGCTTGTTCGCGTTCACCGCTGCGGGCAAACATGTGCGATGTTCGATCCGCCCCCTATGTGTCATCATTAAGGAAACTTTGACCCTGTATCTCACAGCCTTCTGACACATTTGAGCCAATCAGCAGCAGACACTCCCTCACAGACCCTCCCAGCTCCTTGGCAGCAGCCATTTTAGATTCATTACAATCTTGCTTTCTTAGTGAGAGGAGCTTTAGTGTTGCTGCTGCTGACATTATAGGGAAATAGATAGCTAGGCTAGTGTATTTAGTGTCCACTACAGTCCTGAAGGACTCATCTAATCTCTGCTGTAAGGACAGCACCCCAAAAAGCCCTTTTTAGGGCTATAACTTCAGTCATTTTTTTTTTTATTATTATTTGTAATTTTATTTGCATTTGCCTGGCTTTCAGTCTGTGTGTGAGGCTCACAGCATATACTGTGATTAGTGCCACCACTGATATCTGCTTAACATTAGTGTAAGTTTAAACAACAAAACTTTTAAATCATTTTGCTAGTGTAATCTAATTTCATTTTCTATCTGGCCTGTGTGTCAGGCTTATACAGCATATACTGTGGTTAATTGCTGTGCCAGCCACCACTCATATCTACTTAACATTATTGTAAACTTTTTTTTAAAAACTTTTAAATCATTTTGCTAGTGTAATCTAATTTCATTTTCCATCAGGCCTGTGTTTCAGGCCCACATCATATAGTGTGATTAATAGCTCTTTTTTCCCACCACTTATATCTGTTGTAACATTAGTCTAAATTTTTTTTTAAATTTTTTTTTACATCAGTCCTCTTCTAGTGTTATTTAATTTCAGTTGCCAGGCCAGCCTGGCTGCCATTAGTACCAGCCTGTGTGTCAGGCTGCCAGCATATACTGTGCCTACTTCCATCCTCAGTGCCAGTCCACCACTCCTATCTGGTGTAACATTAGTTTAAATTTTGTAAAAAAAAAAACTTTTACATCAGTCTTCTAGTGTTATTTAATTTTAGTTGCCAGGCCAGCCTGCCACTAGTGCCAGCCTGCGTGTCAGGCTGCCAGCACATACTGTGCCTACTTCTATCCTGAGTGCCATCACTCCTATCTGTTGTAACATTAGTGTAACTTTTTTTAAAAAAAACTTTTACATCAGTCTGCTATTGTTATTTAATTGCAGTTGCCTGTCTGCCAGCGTGTGTGCCAGGCCC
The DNA here is from genome assembly GCF_027579735.1 of Bombina bombina. Taxonomy (NCBI): domain Eukaryota; kingdom Metazoa; phylum Chordata; class Amphibia; order Anura; family Bombinatoridae; genus Bombina; species Bombina bombina. The sequence goes on along the minus strand of NC_069504.1, from coordinate 49,052,128 downwards.
ACTTTCCAACTAGTGCCACGAATCATATTTGTTATAACAGTAGTGTAAATATTTTAAATAAAAACTTTTTTGACTGTGAATCATCAGTCTGCTAGTGCAATTGAATTGCAGTTGCCTGCCTGCCAGCGTGTGTGTCAGGCCCACTTGCCAACTAGTGCCACCAATCATATTTGTTATAACAGTATTGTAAATATTTAAAATAAAAACTTTTTTGACTGAGAAACATCAGTCATCTAGTGTAATCTAATTGCAGTTGCCTTCCTCCCAGCGTGTGTGCCAGGTCCACTTGCCAACTAGTGCCACCAATCATATTTGTTATTACAGTAGTGTAAATATTTTAAAAAAATATTTTTGGACTATGAAACATCAGTCTGCTAGTGTAATCTAACTGAAGTTACCTTCAATGTATCTATCTATCAAATTTATCTATCTTGTGGTTGTGCAAATGGACTGTTTGCGGTTGTTTGCGGTGCGTTACATGGGGAGTTTGGTCTGTCACTGTGAAGCGGGCGTAACCCTTACACTACCTGATCGATACAACATCCTACCTGATGTTTTAAAGCACGTTATTCCAAACAATTTAGGAAAGTTAGGTGATTTAGGCCCTTTATGGGTTAAAACCAGACTCTGCATCAACTATGTAATTTTCTGTGGGAGTTTTGCCATGGATCCCCCTCCGGCATGCCACAGTCCAGGTGGCCAGAAAGAGTCCTTGTGGGTTTTAAAGTTCGCCTGCCTATTGAAGTCAATGGCGGTTCACCCGGTTCGCTGGTTCGCGAACATTTGCGGAAGTTCGAGTCCGCCATTCGCGAACCTAAATTTTTAGGTTCATGACATCACTATTAAGGACTGGCCTACACCCACTACCATGAAATCGTTGCAACGATTCATAGGATTCGCGAATTTCTACCGAAAATTTATCAAAGACTTCTCTTCTGTAATAAAACCACTAACACAGCTAACTAGTATAAATCAAAGTTTTAAATGGTCTGAAAAAGCCCAAGAAACATTTGATAGACTTAAAGAGTTATTCACTACAGCTCCTATTTTATCATTACCTAATTTTGATTTACAATTCCAACTAGAGGTAGATGCCTCTAACACTATGGAGGATGAAATAACGCAACTTTTTTCGTGTTAGTTTCACACCCTGTTTAGCGCAAAACTCGTAATCTAGGTGATTGAAAATGAGTAAGATAGAAGAAACTTCTAATGCTAATTTCAGATTTACTTCTAATGCTAATTTCTCAGAAATATGTTACATTGTCAAGTCAAGAGTTTGCAATAACAGTATACTTATTTTCTTTTTTTCAGAGCATAAGCTTTAAAATGCAGCATTTGATATATATAAGTAAAATATACTACCTTAGGGACTAAATAACACTCATACTTTTTAGTGATAACTCTTTAATCACCATGACAACCAATTTTACTTTCAGAAAAAAAATAATAAGGGTTAAATTTCATTCAGAGACACTCACACCCTTTAGTTAAAAAAAAATAATCAGATAAACATATTTAAATTATTTAAAAAGCAAGTACTGTGTTTTAGCAGATGCTGTGGTAATTATATATTGATCAAGAATAATTATTGTCAGTCAATGAGAAAATGTTATCAAGGACCAGCAAGTTAGCAACTATAAAAGCATCAGATAGCTTCTTTATAAATTATACTGTTTTTTCTGCACATCTTAGTAATTACTTGCTGGTTTTGTCAATGGGCTGCATGCAGAGTTCAGTCTTCTTTACATTAGGTAATATCCTCAGAAAGCTTCATCTCAATTTATTACAGATGCCTAATCCTTAAGTAATTCAGATATGGGGGGGGGGGTATAACTAGAACTCACTGGGTCCCAGGGCAGTGACTGAGGTCGGGCCCCCCTCATTTGAAAAGCAATAGTTATATTATACCTGCATGAAAGCTAAATATAATAATACATAATAATTACTTATTCTATATTCCACAAAATATAAAGCAGTAAACAAAAGTAAAAACAGAAAGAACCATATAAACATTAAATAAATGTAAGAGATATTCACTTTTACATTTCTAGGTAATTAATTTTTAAATATAAACACATTATTATTTTAAACTTTCTATTGCCACATTAAAGCATACAAAGCCATATAAAGCATATAACGGATACAGAGATGCCTAAAATCAATACAGCAAGGACTTCAATAAATAAAAGTGTCCACAAGCCCACTAGTCCTGGGCGGGTAAAAAATTTGGCTTTTTTTCCTATGTTCAACATTATTATTTTTTTTATTTTTTTTTTTATTGATATTTATTCATTTTACATCATACATCATATATGAACATATATTTAGATACATCGCAAACAAAAACAAGCAGGGACAACTTCACAACACGTTGTTCCGTAGCAATAAATAACATAAACCTGTCAACTCGCTGTTGCACCACTTTACACTCTCTATCCTATTACATCTGCTTCAGTTTAGATTACTCTTACCTATGGTCTCATATGCCATATGCATTTGTTGTTATACATATTCCTGAGAGGACATCTTGGTCAATTAGGGTGTCTTTGCAATGTTCCTAAATAGTCCTCCCATAGAAACAGTATGGAGTGATATTCTTCTATTCTATTAGTTTGTTGGTAATGATATTTTTCAAGGGATAATAATCTCGTTACATGTTCCCTCCACTCCTGTACTGTAGGGGTTTTTGTGTTTTTCCATAGCCTTGGGATTAATTGTTTGGCACAATTCAGCATAATGTATAATAGCATTGACCTTAATTTACACTGTATTTTAGGTACTTTATTGAATAGAAGCACAAATGGGTCTTTTCCTAGTGGTATTGTTATTATTTTCCCTATTTCTGTGTGTATGTTCGTCCAGTATGTTTGTAATAAGGGGCACTCCCACCATATATGGGAGAGAGTTCCTTCCTGTCCACACCCTCTCCAACAGAGTTTGCTGGTATTTGGGTATATATTAGATAGTCTTTTTGGGGTAAGATACCATCTGGTAAGTAGCTTCATATTTGTCTCTGTGACATTCATAGAAGATGGGGCTCTGCCCATCTGGTAGAAAATCAGCTGCCACTCATTTGGCGTTAAGGATTTGTGTAGTTCCTCCTCCCACATTTTAGTGTATGAAGGCAGCTGTTTCGAATGTGCTGCTAGCAAAAGTCCATAAGACTGTGATAGCCCCTTCCTTGAGGTGCCTTCTGAATAACATATAGATTCAAATGTAGTAAGTTTCCTCAACAAACTCGATCTATTTTTATTATGGTTAATGTAGTGTGTGAGTTGCAAATACTCATACCAGTTCAGACAGGTAAATATGTGTTTGTCCATTATTTCTGTTTTTGTGAGCATTTTACCGTTATCTAATACTGAGTGTGTTGGTACCCAACAGTGTAAGTTCATGGCATCGCCCTTTATGATACTATGGGCCATTGGGGAGTCGTTGTTTGCCAGTAAAGGAGTCAAAGGAGACGGAACAGAGGATATGTCGTTTGTGTTCTTTAGTATTGAATCCCATACCTCTAGAGTTTCCAGTACTGATCTTGGCGTTAATCTACATAGCTTCCTCTGTGACTTGTGTAGCCAACATTGGCCACTCAGACTTGAAGTGTCTGCTAGTTCGTGTTCTAATAGTACCCATTCCTTATCTTTGAAATGTTTACTCCAGTCTATTATTCTAGTCATAATAGATGCCTGTTTATAATATGTTAGGTTGGGGACACCTAGGCCCCCATTGTGTCTATCTCTATACATAGTCTTCTTAGAGACCCTAGGCATTTTGTTCTGCCATATGAATGTGTTAACATTGTTTTGGAGCCTATTTAAATACAATTTCGAAAGCTGTATGGGTATTGTTTGAAACATGTATAGTATTCGCGGCAAAAATGACATTTTAAAAGCATGGATTCTACCTAGCCAAGAGAGATATTTGCTTCTCCACCTATTTATTTCTATCTGTAACTCTTGTAGTAGTTTCGTATAATTTAATGTGAATAGTTCCTCTTTGGTTTTTGCTATATATATCCCTAGGTATTTCAAGGAGTTTTCTTGTATCGAAAATTGAAACTGGTTGCTAATTTGTTGCAGTAATGTTCCGGGCACTGCTACACCTAAAATCTCCAATTTGGTTGTATTAATTTTGAAGAAGGAGTAAGAGCTATACAGGTCGAACTCCTTCTGTAATGCTGTTAGGGAGGATAGTGGATTAGTCAGTGTTAACATAAGGTCATCCGCATACAGCGACAATTTATAATGCCTGTCCCCCACTCTAACCCCTGTAATGGCGTTATTATTACGTATATTACTAGCTAGCACTTCCATGGCCAACACAAATAATAAGGGGGATAATGGGCATCCCTGTCGGGTTCCATTCCTTATAGTGATAGTGTTTGAGAGTGAGTTATTTAGTCTGATTTTGGCTGAAGGGTCGGAATATAATGCAAAAATGTTTTCTATCATGTGGGGTCCTATTCCGAATTTAATAAGGGTGTAGCGTAGAAAAGACCAATTGAGCCTGTCAAAGGCCTTTTCAGCATCTATTCCCAAGAAAATGGTGGGGATCTTTTCTTTTTGGACATATTCTATAAGGTCTATAGCTTTTATCGTATTATCCCGTGCCTCTCTACGAGGCACGAATCCAACCTGGTTAATATGAACCAGTTCAGGTAAATACCTGTTGAGTCTTGCTGCCAGCGCTTTCGCATAGATTTTTACGTCCACGTTTAGCAGGGATATGGGCCTAAAATTTGAGGGAGTAGTGGCTGGCTTCCCAGGTTTTGGGAGCACCGTGATGTGCGCTTCTAGCATATTTGGGGGGAATGACGTGTTTTCCGATATTTGGTTAAATATCTTCTGTAAATGTGGTATTAAAATAGAGGAGAATTTTTTATAATATTGGACAGAATAGCCATCCGGCCCGGGGCTTTTTCCTGTATTCAGATTGGAGATTGCCATTGCTATCTCTTCAGTAGTTAGTGGGTTTTCTAACTCATTAGTTTGTTCCTCCGATAATTGGGGTAATTGGCACTTTTCTAAATATGATGATATATTTGGTAGTGTGGGGCTATCAGTGTCTTTGTTTTGTATATTATACAATTTTGTATAGTATGTTTCAAACTGGGATAGGATATCTGGTGTTGCCTTTGCTTTACATTTATCGTGTGTGTCCAGTTCATGGATATAAGTTTTGAGCTTTTTAAGTTTCAGTGCCCGCGCTAGCAGTTTGCCACTTCTATTACTTTCATAGTAGTAGCGTTGCTTGAGTTTTATTGTCGTAAGGTTATATTCCCTAGTTAGGAGGTCCCTAAGGGCTTCTCTAGCTTTCTGTAATTCTTTGAGCACTTCAGTATTTAGTGGGTCTTGTTTGTGTTGGTATTCTATTTGGGATAGAGAGTTTGAGAGATCTGTATAGTGCTGTCTAGATGCTTTCTTCATCTGTGATTTGATTTTAATAAATTCTCCTCTCATATAGCATTTGTGTGCCTCCCAGACTATGAACGGATCACTATCTGCCTGCGCGTTTATCGTGAAGTATTCATTCAGTGATTTGACCAGTCCCTCAGTGTATCTAGGCGTGTTTAGTATTGAGTCATCTAGTTTCCAAATAAAGGGGTGTATCGGTATGTTAGGCCAGTGAAACTGTGTTATCACCGCAGAGTGATCTGACCATGTAGTGTGTGAGATTTTTGATGTCCGTATGGTGGCTAAGCCGCATTGGTTAGTCATGATGTAGTCTATTCGACTATAAGTATGGTGCGGTGATGAGAAAAAGGTGTAATCTCTCTTGGAAGGGTTTATAAACCTCCAGACATCGTACAGATTGTGGTCTCTCATTAACTTCCCTAGGCATTTGGTTACATGTTTTAAGGCTCTATTTGTGGTGGATGAGCTATCCATCTGGGGGTCTAGTGCTAAGTTGAGGTCCCCTCCCAAGAACGTCACTCCTCTAGAGAAATCTATTATCTTATTAAAAATATTCTTGAAGAATGGGAGCTGTCTTGTATTAGGTGCATATATATTTATCAAGGTCACTGGGCTTCCATAAAGAAGTCCAAACACCCCTAGGAATCTGCCTTCAGTGTCAGACATGGTTTGTATGTGTTTGAAGGGAATGTCCTTGTGTATTAAGATACTGACCCCACATTTCTTTGAATCTGCTGAACTATGGAAGTGCTGGGTGTATTTTGTCCCTAGATATTTAGGTTCATTCCTTTTCTTAAAGTGAGTCTCCTGAAGGAATATTATATCACTCTTTCTTTTATATAGATCTGAAAGTGCTATCGATCTTTTCTGTGGGGAGTTTAAACCCTTTGCATTCTGGGAAATAATGTTAATTATTTTGCTCATTTCCTTTTTTGCTAAATATGACTGACACTAAGTCTGAGTACAAATGCAATATAGCTTATAGATAGTGCTTTAAACTTGGATTATTCAGTGGTGCAACAGGATATGTATTCTGCAAATTTTAGAGTACTCTAATTGAGTAAGAAAAACAACAAACAAAAAACAAAAGCAATCAAAAATAACAGTAACTAAGAAGAATCGTAATTGTTACTAAGAGACACAGTGAGATGTCTATAGTATGTTGTATATATAGTACTAGATCTTATTTTCACCTGTTATGAAACCAAGAGGTGTAAACCAACAATTAACTTGATTCTTACAAAACATATAACAATATATAGCATGTAATGGAACCTTTGACCTTGTTCTTAGAAGTCCCAGCAACAAATGAAGTCTCTTAATATAGTCTAACTCCACTTCCAACCTTCCCAGCACAGTGTTCAGTTATTTCTTGTGTGCCAATATATATATATATATTTTTTTTTTTTTTATATTAATCAGATGAGTCTTCCTATGATGACCTTGGCACCCCTTAATAGCTTCCATGAAAAGTCAAGGCAATATTATATTAGTATACAGACTTTAACAAAGGTACTAGATTTATACTACCTTCTCTTCTGTTCATTTGCTACTGTATAGAGTCTATGCATAGTCATCATACATTCATTAAACATATTTTACCCATCCAGGCGAACACCAGATTCTTTATCCACTGTCCGGAGTGGTAGATCTCGGCAGCTGAGCCACCTTTTTTGCCTGAGGTGATTGGAGTCCCTTGGAGGAGCTACCCCTTACTGAGCGAGATTCTGAACGTTCTCTGCTGGCATCTTTCTGTCGTTTTTTCCGCTGTGGCAGCGGCTGTTGGTCTGCATCTGACGGGTCCGATGGTGGCTCCAGGTCGAGCGCGGCACAGAACTCCGGTATTTCGGATGTTTTGGTACAAGAGAGTTTCCGATTTCCATGTAGAACATATAAATGAAAGGGGAATCCCCACCTATACAATATTTTTTTGCTTCTCAATAAGGTTGTTAGTGGTGCCAGTTCCTTCCGTCTCTACAATGTCCTCTGCGAGAGGTCAGTGTAAAATTGAAGTACTGTTCCTCTGAACTTGACTGGTTGATTTCTGCGAGATAAATTGAGAAGTTCTTCCTTTTCTCTGAATTGCTTAAATTTTATTATGATGTCCCTAGGTGGGGCTTTGTCCGGCGGTCTAGGCCTTAGGGCTCTGTGCGCTCTGTCCCAGTTGATTTCCATGTTGGATGTTTCGCCTCTGAGGTGGGCAAACAGTGCTGGTAAATATGTATGTAGATCCTTCGGTAGCACCGATTCCGGGACTCCCCTTATACGCAGGTTTTTCCTGCGTCCTCTGTTCTCGAGATCTTCTATCTTGTCGTGGAGAACTTCAATTAGGTCTGCATGTGAAGTTGTGGCTTCCTGAATTTGATTCACCTCTTCTTGGATATTGTTGGTATAGTCTTCCAGAGTGTCCACACGAAATCCGATGGTGTGCATTTCTTGTTTCAAATCTGCCATCTCCTCTCTCATACAAGTTCTCACTATTTCTGCAATATCTTGCTTTGAGGCTAGGGATGATAGAAGAGATGTGGGGATCTGTGATAGAGCATCTGGTTCTTTATTATGTCTATTTGGTGATTGAGAGCTTGGTGAAAATATTCTTGTGGAATCTTGTTCTGTGGGAGTAGAGTGCTGGCCGGATTGATTGAAAAAAGATTCCACAGTAGTACTTTTCATCTGTATAGACTTGGTAGGCTTTAAACTTTTTAGGGGCTTTCTGGTTGTCATTGTGAGGGTTAGGCCTCTGTCTCTGTTGCCCCTGAATATTATGTCCTGCTCTATATTGAATCACACCGCCCACTGTAGTGAATATGCAGCCTGATTCACATGTGAGCCTTAGCTATGGGTCTTTGTGATTTATATGGTATATGGGCCGGTATTCATAGGCCTGTCTCCCCTGTGTGAGTTCAAGTGTGATTGACCCTGTGTTTTAGATACGGAAGCTGCGCTTTACTACTGTAGTCCCCAGTGTTAGGGCCTGCTCTCTCCTGCTTTCACATACACTGCAGTGTAAAAGCTGCTGCGTCACAGCCCCTGCGGCCTTGTATCCCTCTAGCGCTATTTTAGTGTGCCACTCTCAGTCCATCTCTAACTTGTCATTATCATAAGGGTAGTTCAAACAGCATCCCTTTTTTATTATAACTGAGTGTCCTTTCTTTGTCCCCGTTGACCGGGCCGCACTTACTTTATAGCGTGTGGGTTTGCCGCTCCTGGCGCCTCTCAGTTTATTTGTGCGATCCGGCCGGTCTGACACCGTTGCTGTTAGATGGGACGTGTCCTCTTGCTGGGTGGCTGTGCTTCTGATAAGCGCAGATTGTAATGCGTGCCCGGGGATATAACTTGTTGGAGTGCTCTCCCGTTCGTCCACTCACTTATGGCGGCTCATAGCTCTTCCAGGGTACACTGCTTCCGCCTACCGCAGCTTTGCCAAACAGCCTTTGTTAGAGGAAATATCTCTCCAGAGTTAGTTATCTCGGTTCTGAGCGTCTAAATTGTAGTTTTTATGTTATATTTAGCATAATTGTGTATGTTGGTTTACGGAGCTAAGGATTTACGCTGCCATCTTAGCAGCGGCCAGCTCCGCCCCCCTAACATTATTATTATTATTATTATTATTATTAATATTATTATTATTATCGGTTATTTGTAGAGCGCCAACAGACTAGGAGCTGTCTCCCCCGGGCTAGTAACTTCTTTCCCCTGACTAATAAACTATAGTGATATGTTTCCACCCATGTAAAAAACAGCTTTGCTATATATTTTCAGAATTTATTTTGCCTGTAAATTAAATCTGAACTGTGTGGGTTTTCCAATTCATTTTTTCAATCTTGAGAGCACATTGCATACTTACTACAGAAGCCTAACCCTGCTTCATACCTGTTCCTAACTGACCTCAGCAGTGATGAAAGGATAATTTACTGCAAGACAATGCAAGTTTTGTTAAAAAAAGGACAGTGCCAAGCCTACTCCAGTAACAAATTGTGATTGGCTCATCTGAATAAGGCAAATTGTGGGGGGAGTCTATTAATTGAAAAACATTTAAAGCAAACAAGGTGTAAATGTATTCCAAAAATATGGGACAGTCAAGTTCAAAATAAACTTTCATGATTCAAATAGTGATTTTAAACAACTTTCCAATTTACTTTTATTACCAATTTTGCTTTGTTTTCTTGGTATTCTTAGTTAAAAGCTAAACCTGGTAGGCTCATATGCTAATTTCTTAGACCTTGAAGGCCGCCTCTAATCTAAAGGCATTTTGACAGTTTTTCACCACTAGAGGGCATTAGTTCCTGTGTATCATATAGATAACATTGAGCTCATGCACGTGAAGTTACCTAGGAGTCAGCACTGATTGGATAAAATACAAGTCTGTCAAAAGAACTGAAATAATGGGGCAGTCTACAGAGGCTTAGATACAAGGTAATTGCAGAGGTAAAATGTGTATTATTATAACTGTGTTCTTTATGCAAAACTGGGGAATTTTAAACAACAAAAATTATGGTGTTGGTTGTCCCTTTAATTTATTTTAAGACTACAGAAAATTCTTGTAATAACAAGATCCATAAAGTCTCTTTAAGATCCTGTATTATTTACCTTTTATTGTAAAACGAGTATCCAAAGAAAAATGTAAGAATTTCTGCAGACTTACAAATTATGTTGACCCTCCTCTTCATAGCACAACTAGTTCACTAACCTTTTTAAATAGATGTTCTCATAATTATTTTATGTAAAGAAAAATAAAGAAAAATACATTTTGCTATATTTGTTATACTATAGGCTGTACATTCTAACATCTTTTTTTTCCAATAAAAATTTTGCTGAAACACCACCGAGATTTTCTCTCCTTAATCCATTGTTTCTATTGTGACGGATAGCAATTGATTTATTTCGCTATATACTGATGTATAGCTATTTTACAACTCATAGGAAGTACTAACTTGCTGCAGGCATGTTGGTATTACTAAGCTCTTGTTGACATCTATGTTATGATGCATTTTTTAAATCGGACACTGCAAACTATACTTTGATGAAGACGGCAGTAAATTCCTTCACATATGGAAGCAGAAAGAAAGCATGACATGAGATATTGCCCAGAATATCTTATGAACCTTTGCAGCAAAGAAACTATTTGTTGGAGGTTTGCAATGTACTGTGAAAGTTGTCTGTGAAAATTCACTGTAGTATAAAGGCATAGGGCTAGATTTAGCAAGCAGCGGATGCTGCTGTCTAACGTAAGACCGCTGCTCCTTAACTTGTCTGCCACCTTTTAGGTGGCGGACTGCAATCATCCCGATACTATAGCATCAGGATGATTGACACCCCCTGCTAGCGGCCATGAATGTGCAGGGCGGCGACTTTGTACAAGCATTTCACGATGTTAAATGCCGACAGAGTATGCTACAGCAAATCATGTCAGCCCGGCATTTAATAAATCTACTCCATAATATTAGCTCAAGGAGAGTACACAAGTTATATTATTGCTCATCAATCGTTTAATGTTTTTTTAAGTAACATTTCAGTTACTATCCATTACTACTATTCAAGTTAAAGTAATAGCTCCCGTATTAAAAGTTACAGGCCTAGATTTAGAGTTCGGCGGTAGCCGTCAAAACCAGCGTTAGAGGCTCCTAACGCTGGTTTTGGCCGCCCGCTGGTATTTGGAGTCAGTGATTAAAGGGTCTAACGCTCACTTTGCAGCCGCGACTTTTCCATACCGCAGATCCCCCTACGCCATTTGCGTAGCCTATCTTTTCAATGGGATCTTTCTAACGCCGGTATTTAGAGTCGTTTCTGCAGTGAGCGTTAGAGCTCTAACGACAAGATTCCAGCCGCCTGAAAATAGCAGGAGTTAAGAGCTTTCTGGCTAACGCCGGTTCATAAAGCTCTTAACTACTGTACCCTAAAGTACACTAACACCCATAAACTACCTATGTACCCCTAAACCGAGCTCCCCCCACATCGCCGCCACTCGATTAAAAATTTTAACCCCTAATCTGCCGACCGCCACCTACGTTATACTTATGTACCCCTAATCTGCTGCCCCTAACCCCGCCGACCCCTATATTATATTTATTAACCCCTAATCTGCCCCCCACAACATCGCCGCCAGCTACTTACAATAATTAACCCCTAATCTTCCGACCGCAAAGCGCCGCCACCTACGTTATCCCTATGTACCCCTAATCTGCTGCCCCTAACACCGCCGACCCCTATATTATATTTATTAACCCCTAATCTGCCCCCCTCAACGTCGCCGACACCTACCTACACTTATTAACTCCTAATCTGCCGAGCGGACCTGAGCGCTACTATAATAAAGTTATTAGCCCCTAATCCGCCTCACTAACCCTATAATAAATAGTATTAACCCCTAATCTGCCCTCCCTAACATCGCCGACACCTACCTTCAATTATTAACCCCTAATCTTCCGATCGGAGCTCACCGCTATTCTAATAAATGGATTAACCCCTAAAGCTAAGTCTAACCCTAACACTAACACCCCCCCTAACTTAAATATAATTTTAATCTAACGAAATAAATTAACTCTTATTAAATAAATTAATCCTATTTAAAGCTAAATACTTACCTGTAAAATAAATCCTAATATAGCTACAATATAAATTATAATTATATTATAGCTATTTTAGGATTAATATTTATTTTACAGGCAACTTGGTATTTATTTTAACTAGGTACAATAGCTATTAAATAGTTAAGAACTATTTAATAGTTACCTAGTTAAAATAATAACAAATTTACCTGTAAAATAAATCCTAACCTAAGATATAATTAAACCTAACACTACCCTATCAATAAAATAATTAAATAAACTACCTACAATTACCTACAATTAACCTAACACTACACTATCAATAAATTAAATAAACACAATTGCTACAAATAAATACAATTAAATAAACTAGCTAAAGTACAAAAAATAAAAAAGAACTAAGTTACAGAAAATAAAAAAATATTTACAAACATAAGAAAAATATTACAACAATTTTAAACTAATTACACCTACTCTAAGCCCCCTAATAAAATAACAAAGCCCCCCAAAATAATAAATTCCCTACCCTATTCTAAATTAAAAAAGTTACAAGCTCTTTTACCTTACCAGCCCTGAACAGGGCCCTTTGCGGGGCATGCCCCAAGAAGTTCAGCTCTTTTGCCTGTAAAAAAAAACATACAATACCCCCCCCCCCAACATTACAACCCACCACCCACATACCCCTAATCTAACCCAAACCCCCCTTAAATAAACCTAACACTAATCCCCTGAAGATCTTCCTACCTTGTCTTCACCATCCAGGTATCACCGATCCGTCCTGGCTCCAAGATCTTCATCCAACCCAAGCGGGGGTTGGCGATCCATAATCCGGTGCTGAAGAGGTCCAGAAGAGGCTCCAAAGTCTTCATCCTATCCGGCAAGAAGAGGACATCCGGACCGGCAAACATCTTCTCCAAGCCGCATCTTCGATCTTCTTCCATCCGGTGCGGAGCGGGTCCATCTTGAAGCAGGCGACGCGGATCCATCCTCTTCTTCCGATGTCTCCCGACTAATGACGGTTCCTTTAAGGGACGTCATCCAAGATGGCGTCCCTCGAATTCCGATTGGCTGATAGGATTCTATCAGCCAATCGGAATTAAGGTAGGAATTTTCTGATTGGCTGATGGAATCAGCCAATCAGAATCAAGTTCAATCCGATTGGCTGATCCAATCAGCCAATCAGATTGAGCTCGCATTCTATTGGCTGATCGGAACAGCCAATAGAATGCGAGCTCAATCTGATTGGCTGATTGGATCAGCCAATCGGATTGAACTTGACTCTGATTGGCTGATTCCATCAGCCAATCAGAAAATTCCTACCTTAATTCCGATTGGCTGATAGAATCCTATCAGCCAATCGGAATTCGAGGGACGCCATCTTGGATGACGTCCCTTAAAGGAACCGTCATTAGTCGGGAGACATCGGAAGAAGAGGATGGATCCGCGTCGCCTGCTTCAAGATGGACCCGCTCCGCACCGGATGGAAGAAGATCGAAGATGCGGCTTGGAGAAGATGTTTGCCGGTCCGGATGTCCTCTTCTTGCCGGATAGGATGAAGACTTTGGAGCCTCTTCTGGACCTCTTCAGCACCGGATTATGGATCGCCAACCCCCGCTTGGGTTGGATGAAGATCTTGGAGCCAGGACGGATCGGTGATACCTGGATGGTGAAGACAAGGTAGGAAGATCTTCAGGGGATTAGTGTTAGGTTTATTTAAGGGGGGTTTGGGTTAGATTAGGGGTATGTGGGTGGTGGGTTGTAATGTTGGGGGGGGGGGTATTGTATGTTTTTTTTTACAGGCAAAAGAGCTGAACTTCTTGGGGCATGCCCCGCAAAGGGCCCTGTTCAGGGCTGGTAAGGTAAAAGAGCTTGTAACTTTTTTAATTTAGAATAGGGTAGGGAATTTATTATTTTGGGGGGCTTTGTTATTTTATTAGGGGGCTTAGAGTAGGTGTAATTAGTTTAAAATTGTTGTAATATTTTTCTTATCTTTGTAAATATTTTTTTATTTTCTGTAACTTAGTTCTTTTTTATTTTTTGTACTTTAGCTAGTTTATTTTATTGTATTTATTTGTAGCAATTGTGTTTATTTAATTTATTGATAGTGTAGTGTTAGGTTAATTGTAGGTAATTGTAGGTAGTTTATTTAATTATTTTATTGATAGGGTAGTGTTAGGTTTAATTATATCTTAGGTTAGGATTTATTTTACAGGTAAATTTGTTATTATTTTAACTAGGTAACTATTAAATAGTTCTTAACTATTTAATAGCTATTGTACCTAGTTAAAATAAATACCAAGTTGCCTGTAAAATAAATATTAATCCTAAAATAGCTATAATATAATTATAATTTATATTGTAGCTATATTAGGATTTATTTTACAGGTAAGTATTTAGCTTTAAATAGGAATAATTTATTTAATAAGAGTTAATTTATTTCGTTAGATGTAAATTATATTTAAGTTAGGGGGGTGTTAGTGTTAGGGTTAGACTTAGCTTTAGGGGTTAATCCATTTATTAGAATAGCGGTGAGCTCCGATCGGAAGATTAGGGGTTAATAATTGAAGGTAGGTGTCGGCGATGTTAGGGAGGGCAGATTAGGGGTTAATACTATTTATGATAGGGTTAGTGAGGCGGATTCGGGGTTAATAACTTTATTATAGTAGCGCTCAGGTCCGCTCGGCAGATTAGGGGTTAATAAGTGTAGGTAGGTGTCGGCGACGTTGTGGGGGGCAGATTAGGGGTTAATAAATATAACATAGGGGTCGGCGATGTTAGGGCAGCAGATTAGGGGTACATAGGGATAACGTAGGTTGCGGCGGTTTACGGAGCGGAAGATTAGGGGTTAAAAGTGTAATGCAGGGGTCAGCGATAGCGGGAGTGGCAGATTAGGGGTTAATAAGTGTAAGGTTAGGGGTGCTTAGACTCGGGGTACATGTTAGAGTGTTAGGTGCAGACGTAGGAAGTGTTTTCCCATAGGAAACAATGGGGCTGCGTTAGGAGCTGAACGCTGCTTTTTTGCAGGTGTTAGTTTTTTTTTCAGCTCAAACAGTCCCATTGTTTCCTATGGGGGAATCGTGCACGAGCACGTTTTTGATGCCGGCCGCGTCAGTAAGCAACTCTGGTATCGAGAGTTGCATTTGCGGTAAAAATGCCCTACGCTCCTTTTTTGGAGCCTAACGCAGCATTTGTTTTAACTCTCGATACCAGAGTTAAATTTATGGTGCGGCCAGAAAAAAGCCCGCGGAGCGTTAACAGCCCTTTTACCGCCGAACTCTAAATCTAGGCCTAAGTTTGCATGCAAGTAAAACTCTAACTTCTGGAGGTGGATAGCCCAAACTCACTAACTCCCTTTCCCCTAGAATTCTAGGGGCTCACTACAAAAGCCTTTTTTGGCTCATGCACTAACCTGAACGTACACTAGGATAACTGCACTAAAGAAGAAGATGCGTTAAGAAATATTTCAAATACCTTTGTTCTTTACCCAGAAGAATTTTTTATTAAAAAAATATATATGTATATATATATGTATATATTTATATTTGTGTATATGTTACGGGTAAAGTCAGAAATCCGGGTAATCTTAGGATTACCCGGGTAAAACTGACATTACCCAAGCAGCTGTGGGTAAAGCCTGATGTAATTCCCCCAACTACACATTTTCTTTTTGCCTCTACCTGGAGGGGGGTTCAATGAAGGCACCGTAACGCCTTCTTAAGTGAGTTTTATGCTACAAAGCTGTAACATAAAACTCATAACTAACTAAACTTCTACAAAGTGCAGTAAACACCCATAAACTACCTATTAACCCCTAAACCGAGGCCCTCCTGCATCGCAAACACTAAAATAAACTCATTAACCCCTAATTTGCCGCTCCCGATATTGCCGCCACTAAAAAAATGTATTAACCCCTATTCCCCCGCTCCCCGACATTGTCACCACTATAATAAACTTATTAACCCCTAAACCACTGCCCTCCCGCATCGCAAACACTATTTAAATATTATTAACCCCTAATCTGCCGTCCGCCCACACCGCCGCTATAATAAACTTATTAACCTCTAAACCGCAAGCCCCCACAACAAACTATACTAAAATAAACTATTAACCCCTAAACCGAAAGCCCCACATAACGAAATAAACTAATTTAAACTAGTAACCCCTAAACTTAATGACCCCCTAACTTTATAGTAAAATTAAAATTTCCCTAGCATAAACTAAAACTTACCTCTCAAATTTAAAAAAAAAATTTAAACTAAAAATTAAACTATTATAATTATTAAACTAAAATTAAACTAACTACCGATTAAATAAAACTAAACTACCAATAATAAAAACCTAACATTACTCTAAAAAATTACAAAAAGTATCTAATTTAAACACCCCTCAACAGTAAAACCCACCACCCAACCAACCCCCCCAAATAAAAATATAATCTAAAATAACATAAGCTAACCATTGCCCTGAAATGGGCATTTTTATGGGCATTGCCCTTAAAAGGGCATTTAGCTCTTTTACTGCCCAGACCCTAACCTAAAAAATAAAACCCACCCAATAAACCCTTAAAAAAGCCTAACACTAGCTGCTCTCATTCTATTGGTTAATTCAAATTAACTAATAGAATGAGAGCTGCTTAAATCCCATTGGCTAATTTGAACAGCCAATAGGATTTTAGCAGCCCTAATTCCTATTGGCTGATTCAAATTTTTCAGCCAAAAGGAATGCAAGGGATGCCATCTTGAATCGGGTTCCTTGCATTGAAGATTCAGTGTACGGCGGCGACCGTATGAAGAGGATGCTCTGCACCAGATGACTTCAGGATGGACCCGCTCCGCGCCTCCAGGATCAAGATAGAAGATGCCGCCTGGATGAAGATTGAAGAGGCCGCCTGGATGAAGACTTCTCTCCGCTTGGATAAGGATGTCGCCACCGGGATGAAGATTGAAAAGGTTGCCTGGATGAAGACGTCGCTGGAATGAAGATCGCTCAAGCGGTACTTAAAAAACTGTAAGTGGATTGTCAGGGGGTTAGTGTTAGGCTTTTTTAAGGGTTTATTGCGTGGGTTTTATTTTTTAGGTTAGGGTCTGGGCAGTAAAAGAGCTAAATGCATTTTAAGGGCATTGCCCATACAAATGCCCTTTTCAGGGCAATGGGTAGCTTAGTTTTTTTTTATTTTGTGGGTTGAGGGGCGTGGGTTTGTAATGATAGTGGAACTTTGTAATTTTATTTTTAAAAAAGAGCTGATATTTTTAGGGCAATGCCCTATAAAAGGCCTTTTTAAGGTCCATTGGTATTTTATTCTAGATTAGTTTTTTTTTTTTTTTTTTTTTTTGGGGTGGGTTTTGTTTTATGGGTATTAGAATAGGAATAATTTTTTTTTATTTTTGATATTTTTTTTTTTTTTAAAAGCTGTTGATCTCAGGGTTATGCCCTATAAAGGGCCCTTTTAAGGACCCCACAAAAGGCCCTTTTAAGGGCCCCTGGTAGTTTGGGGGGTGGGGGTTTGTATAGTGTTAGGGGTGTTTTTATTTTTCTTGGAGTAAAAGAGCTGTTTATCTCAGGGCAATGCCCTACAAAAGACCCTTTTAGGGGCCTCTAAAAGGCCCTTTTAAGGACACTTGCACCTAGATTACAAGTTTTGTCGGTAAAGCCGTGCGGTGCTAACAAGCCTTTTTTTTTTCACCGCTCACTTAAACAACGCTGATATTACGAGCTTTCTGCAAGCCGGCGTTAGCCTCAGAAAAGTGAGCGTTAAGCAAAATTTAGCTCCACATCTCGCCTTGATACCAGCGTTGCTTAAGCCAGCGGTGAGCTGGCTAAACGTGCTCATGCACGATTTCCCCATAGGAAACAATGGGGCTGAGCCGGCTGAAAAAAAAACTAACACCTGCAAAAAAGCAGCGTTCAGCTCCTAACGCAGCCCCATTGTTTCCTATGGGGAAATACATTTTATGTCTACACCTAACACCCTAACATGAACCCTGAGTCTAAACACCCCTAATTTTACACTTATTAACCCCTAATCTGCCGCCCCCGACATCGTCACCACCTGCATTATATTACTAACCCCTAATCTGCCGCTCCAGCACCGCCGCCACCTACATTATACCTATGAACCCCTAATCTGCCCCTAACATCGCCAACACCTACATTATAGTTATTAACCCCTAATCTTCCGCCCCCAACGTCGCCGCAACTATATTAAATTTATTAACCCCTAATCTTCCGCCCCCAACGTCGCCGCAACTATATTAAATTTATTAACCCCTAATCTGCCGCCACCAACGTCGCCGCCACTATAATAAAGTTATTAACCCCTAAATCTAAGTCTAACCCTAAACCTAACCCCTCCCCTGTGGGGAGAAAAGGTGGTAATAGGGAGGCAAATTCAATGAAAAGGAGGTTTTTGGGATCTTGACCCCAGGCACAAGAGTACCCAATGGGTTAAATTCTATGGATGTGGATCTATTCATAAAATAACTTTCACCCTCTCTTTATGCTATCTAAATATACTAATTTGACATTAATAAACCATTAGACATATGTTTTGTATAATACTATCATTTATCAATGTTTTTACTTTATTAACTAATTAAATGAATACTTGGGTGTTTATGTTCCAAGATATTTCCCTTTAAGGTAACCTGAGAATCTTGACTAGGGGCTAATTATAGGCTTAATTCTGATTGGTTTAACTTTGCTTATATGGTTTACACCCTGATCCCTCTGATTATAAATGATCAAGTGCTTACCCAGCATGAAACATATCTGATGTTGAGAAGTTTGGTTCCCCACTTATTGTCTTGTTTTACTGCACAGACATATACTGTATATGCTTTTAAACCAGTGGATTCAATCAATATTTTTCATTTATTATATTTGAATGTGTGATTCTTTAGAAGTGCCAGGACCATCAATTTTTCTACTTGTATTTAGACCTTACAGGAGCCTTTTCCTGGAGCACCTGTATACACACCTTTCTGCATCCCCCTGGGACCTTATGCTGTATATACTGTATATGTATAAATATCTATAGTGATACTTACAACTGATGTTTAGCATGGCTATACTATCCATTGAAAGTATAAGGATCCCTAAATGGATGTCGGCCCTGCTAAGCATTCTCTGATTATTCAGCTTTACCAGACTCTAGACTTGTAATGCTAGATTGTGCATCGATCCTATCAAGAGCACTCCTCTTGTAATCTAGCCCATTATGTTTAGTGCCAATTAATTGTACAAACATTTACATAAACCATTTAGTACATGGGCTGAAATGACGGTGTTTTCACCTTGCTATTGGTTTGCTATAAAATTTGCAAGAAATGTATTGGACATTTCACGCACTTATAGATTTTGCAGGAGCAGCTCAAAACAAAACTGTGGAAAATAAGTAAAGTAATGCTCAATGATTTTCAAACATGATCTTTCCTTTCCAACAAGCCACCTTGGTGACTTCATGAGCATCTATGGATGTAACCCAGTGTTTGATTGGACAGAAAGACAAAAGCCACAGGAGATTTTTGATAGGAGAAGAGATATTGGTAGAAGAGCAACAAATATGGAAATATTCAGAGAGAAACATTCTAAGTTTGACAAAACTCCACAACTATACAAAAAGGCAAGAATGTATTTCTACAAAATAAGTGTTATTCTTTCATGGGTGTCAAGGTGTTAAAACTATAGATAGATAGATAGATAGATAGATAGATAGATAGATAGATGATAGATAGATAGATAGATAGATAGATAGATAGATGATAGATAAATAGATAGATAGATACTATATTTTTACACTGCCTTCTCATGGGAACATGGATAATTACACTTTAGCTATGATAGATATATAGACCGACAGACAGAAGATAGATAGATAATAGAGAGACAGATAGATACTCTATTTTTACACCGCCTTCTCATGGGAACACTGATAATTACACTTTAGCTATGATAGATAGATAGACTGACAGAAGATAGATAGATAATAGACATCTAGATATAGATAGATAGATAGATAGATAGATAGATAGATAGATAGATAGATAGATAGATTGATTGATTGATACTCTATTTTTACACCGCCTTCTCATGTGATCACGGATAATTACACCTTAACTATGATAGATAGATAGATAGACCGACAGACAGAAGATAGATAGATAATAAACAGACAAATAGATAGATATATAGATAGCTAGATAGATAGATACTCTATTTTTACACCGCCTTCTCATGGGAACATGGATAATTACACCTTAGCTATGCTGCTTTCAATAGAATTATTACCTGTTTTATATTTGTAACAGAAGTGAAACTTATGCATGACTATTGAAGCACATCTTAGATGTTATTACCATATTTTAGTATCATCTGCTGCTGAATTTGTTGCCCTTAACCCAAAATTATGTTTTCAGAAATCCAGTACCAGTTTCCTCAAGGCTAATGCATACATGCATATTAGTAATAACTAATGGTATTTCCAACAGAATAAAAACAGCTTTATGGCTTAAGGTAACTTTGATAGGTAAAAATGTCAAATTATGTCATTAAATTCAATCGATTCAAGCAGATAAAGTCAGCTCCTGAGTCACAATGCTCTACTGAATTCTGCCAAAGATGTTTTTAAACCATTTTTATGTTGAAATCTTTTATTGAGAAGTATTTTCAAACAATAACATTAGTAAGTATAAACAATAAGTCAAATCATATAATTCCCTTTCACATTTGTATCAAGATGTTGGAGAGCAAACATCCCCTCAGGCCTAATAGATCTATTAACATAGTACCAAAGAGTCTCAAAAAAGTCTTAAATTCTTGCGAGCTTGTTCGCTCACGCCCTGTGGTGTCAGGGCCTATATGGCACCATCTCTCCAGAGTGATAGAAGAGAAAGTTAAGGCTCCAAACATAGGGAATTAATACACTCTGAAATGACAACAAATAAAAAAAAACAGGAAAATAAAAAAATAAAAATAAAATAGAGTTAACTTGGGAAGAACCAGAATAACTAGAAATAAAAATAACATAAATAAACAAAGATGTTGAGTCGTTGATATCAGTACCATTGTATAATTTTGAGAAGATCTAACTGCGGCTTAACTTTAGAAGTGGAGGTGTTGGTAGACTAAAATGTATTCTTCAGTAAAGGTTTAAACCATTTTTAAATGGCTTAAATTCTCCATTCTCCTTATTAGTTTTGTGCCATTATCTGAACTTTTTCTAAGTCTGCAATGTCTTTGTTAGACATTTTTCCCCAGAACTGCACTCCATACTCAAGGTAAGGTCTTACGAGGGCTTTATATAGGGACATGTGTATAACTTTTTTTTTTTTAAAGCAATAAATGGTAACCAAGTAAAAAAATTATTGACTTTCTCACTTAGGGCCAGATGGTTAAAAGATCGCTGTGTCCACCAAGAAATATTGAGTTTTGTCTGGCCTTGATCTCGCCAGGTGAAATGTTCTATAAAAGTGGGCTATCTTTCTGTATTGCTGATTAACAAAGTGGCTTCCATAGAAAAGTGGAGGGCTTAATACCATTGAACATACCGAGTGCATATTGCTAATGAAAGCACATTTCAGCAGTGTGAAGGGAGCTAGATTACTAGTGGTGGCTAACTGTTGTGCACAATCAATATCAGCTTTTTGCCTGCAACAGAAATAGCACTCTTGTTACAAGTTGAATGTAAAGGGAAAGGAAAGAAGGAAGGGAGGGAGAGAGAGAAGAGAAAAGTGGGGAGGGAGAGGAGAAAAGGGGGAGGGAAAGAAGGGAGAGAGTTGAGAGAAAGAAGGGAGGGAGGGAAAAGGGAAGCGAGGATCAGAAAATGTTTCCTAAACATAATAAATCAGGGAAGAAAAATAACAAAAACTATAAAAACAACAAAAATTCCAAAAAAGTTACTTTCAATGAGAGTGAGGCAGAATCATCAGGAGAGTATTCCACCTCAGGGGATAAAACAGAATATGACAATAGGACAGAGGGACGTAATACCTGTCCTGTATCACATCAAGCAAATGAGAGTACAGTGTCTAAATACCAAATTGAAGAGGCATGTAGGGAGATAGGGGCTGAAGGCTCTAGTAGGACCGATAGTTCAGACGTTATCCAGGTTTTTTCCAAAGCCCCAAGAGGATTCGAAGGGGGAGGAAGAAACGAAATAAGAGACAAAGGCATATTGAAAGCAGCATCATTACCTCCCAGGAGAGGGAGATCCAAAACAAAATACAACTAAATTCAGTAATTAATCTATCTTCACATCCACTTAGTGATATGGAAAGGAAAGTTTTAAGTTATGGGTTAAATTTTGTACCATCAAATAATTTTAACCTTTTCCAAACATTGGTGGATGTGAATAGATTGATTCGAAATTTGACTTTGAAAAAATACTTTAATAAAGATAGTGAGAGAGAACATACAAGCATTCCAACTGTAGTAGGTTTGAGTACTAATGATGATCCTCTTTCTTTTGAAGAAGTCTGGGATTTGGAGACACTGGAAGGTCTGTATACAGAAGGGACAATTGAAAAAGAGGATGATAACCTGGTAAGCAAGGGTCCCAGTCTTTCCAGTGTATTCAATTTCTACCCTATTCATACGAGAGGGAATATTTTGGAAAAATTTCAAAAGAGGATAGAATAAGATCTCAACACTCTAGCATATACCACATTAAGAGGGAAACAACTTAATCTAAATAGAGCAGAACAGACTACCCTCTCTAGTCTAAAAGAGAACAACGAGTTGGTAATTAGGACAGCTGATAAAGGAGGGTCTACTGTGGTCATGGATAGGAGTTTTTTCATTCAGGAATCATTGAGACAGTTAACGGACTCTGTCCAGTATTTAACATTAAGTTTTGATCCAACTACTCGTTTCAAACGTGAGTTAATACACCTAATAGATGAAGGATGTGAGGCAGGGTATAACCCACCAGTCGTTTTCTAATGGTTGAGCACCCAGTTACACCTATCTTCAATTTTTTGCCCAAAGTCCATAAGTCCATCACAAATGTTAAGGGTTGCCCTACCATTAGTGGGATTGGTTCATTATTTGAACCATTATCACAATGGCTGGATGAAATTTTACAACTCTTAGTGAAGGGACTATCCAGCTATTTAAGTGATACTAAACAACTTCTTGTAGAATTAGAAAATTTTGGCTGGCAGAATAATTATGGGTGGTTAACTATTGACGTCACATCGTTGTATTTGTCTATTCCCCATGACAAGGGATTAGAGGCATTAAATTTCTGCTTACGGAGATTTACCAATTTTGAACCAAATTTTTGCATTTACATCATACGAGTAACAGAGTTTTTATTAACTCATAACTTCTTTCTGTTTGAAGGTTCTCATACCTTCAAAGATGTGTGACAGCTATGGGGGCTAAGTTTGCCCCTCCTATGCCAACCTATTTATGGGTTGGTGGGAGCTGTCCCACATCTTTGAATGTGATGAGCACTGGAAATCCAAGATAGTCTATTATAGGAGATACATAGACGACCTGTTGATAGTGTGGAATGGTACAGAGGAAGAGGCCACCATTTTTGTACAGATTCTTAATGAAAATAAAACAGGTATCAAATTTACTAGTGAATTTGACAATAAGAGAATTCATTTTCTCGATGTGACTTTGTTGGGTTCCAAGGAAGAAGGTGTTTCTACTACAGTCTACAGGAAGCCCATTGCAGGAAATTCTCTCCTCCATGCACGAAGCAATCATCCTAAAAGAGTCTTTAAATCGGTCCTAAAGGGACAGTTTTTTAGGCTAAGGAGGAATTGTACCTCGGATGTTGAATTTAACAAACAGGCTTTGGCATTGGAGGAGAGATTCTGCATGAGGGGCTATAATCGAAAAGAAGTTGAGGCTTCAAGACTCAGTATATCAGCCATGGATAGAAGTCAATTTTTACAGGCTAAAGAGAAAAATGTAAATAGATTTGAAGGGGTATCATTCATAACTCAGTATAGCAATGAATTTAATCAGGTCTGTAACATTATCAGAAAACATTTTCAAATGCTTAAAGCTGATGATGACTTAGTTGAAGTGGTACAAAAAGGTTGTCGATATGCCTTTAAAAGAGGGGCCAGTTTAGGTAATATCCTTGCACCAACACAACTTAGTACATCTAGTTCTACAGGATCATCTTGGTTAAGATTCAGAGGTCTTTACAAATGTAACTATTCTCAATGTATAGCGTGTGAATACATGCAACCAGGTGAAGGTTTCTCCAGTATGGTTACTGGGGAGAGATTTAGGCATTTCTCTTGTTTGAACTGTAGGACCTGCTATGTTGTGTATTTACTTACTTGTATAGAATGTGGTGTACAGTATACCGAACTTACGACTAGAGAAACAAGAGAAAGAATTAGAGAACATATCACTAATATTAAAGACTCCTTTAGTACAACATTTTAAACAAGTTCATAACAGAAGTGTGCTTTCCTTAAAGTGGACAATCATAGAAACAGTAAGATCCAACAAAAGAGGAGGAGATAGGGAGAGATTGTTGGCCAAGAGAGAGGTGTTTTGGATTCACAGACTCAGGACTAGAATACCGGAAGGTCTGAATTCCGAATATGACCTGATACATTTCTGGGAATAGTCTTGAGTGTGTGGATCCATGCACTGGGTCAACAATTATAAGTATTCATTTCTCCTAGTGTCCTGTCTCATCCCAGCCCTTAGCTGATTTAAATTGACACTTTGAAATTTGAAATAAAGCATTTAGGGGCAATATTATATAATGCACTTTTGTCAGAATCTTTAACATTTATTATACATATTGTTCTTTAGATACACTGATAAATTATTGGTATGCATTTATATACCCTTTATATACCCTTATATATACATCTAATAATTATTCTGACTTAATCAATTTATTGCAGCTAATAATAAGAATTTGCATCCTAAAACACGTTTGAACTTTTGGATTTTTGTATCTTGTAATATAAATGTATATATTTTTTCCGTTCTTCAGCTGATTTATGTATGTGTTTATATTTTGGCCTTCTTGACACTTGCAATATGTAAATTATGCCAATACGTAATCAAATGTGTAAGTGGGTGTGAATAGGGTTCAACTCCAGGTGAAGTTTTTATCCTATCAGGTTGCTTTATGACACTTATAAGGCTCATGGGAACTTCTGACTGTAGCTACGATTACAACCAGCAGAGCCAAAACGTGTCAACGTACAGTCCCTGGAGTGGACACTTACTGATTTTAAATATTATCAAATAAAGATGTTCCTTTACAAGCCGAGTCTACATGTGCACCTTAATTTGAGGCTGTCAAAAATAAAATTTATGTCTACACCTAACACCCTAACATGAACTCCGAGTTTAGGGCATTGCCCAAAGTGATCAGCTGTTTTACCTGTAAAGAAAAAATACAAACAACCTCCCCAACGGTAAAACCCACCACCCACACAACCAACCTCCCAAATAAAATACTATCTAAAAAAAACTAAGCTCCCTATTACCATGAAAAGAGAATTTGGATGGGCATTGCCCTTAAAAGGGCAGTTAGCTCTTTTGCGGCCCAAACCCTAATCTAAAAAATAAAACCCACTCAATACACCCTTAAAAAAACCTAACACTAAACCCCTGAAGATCAACTTAAAGTTCTGAAGACCAGACATCCATCCTCAAGGAAGCGGCAGAAGTCTTCATCCAACTGGGCCGAAGACCTCAACGAAGCCAGGAGAAGTCTTCATCCAAGCTGGGCGAAGTTGTCCTCCAGACAGGCAGAAGTCTTCATCTAGACGGCATCTTCTCTCTTCATCCATCTGACACGGAGCGGCTCCATCTTCAAGATATCCGGCACGGAGCAACCTCTTCAAACGACGGCTTCTTACTGGATGACGGTTCCTTTAAGTCATCCAAGATGGCGTCCCTTAGATTCTGGTTGGCTGACAGAATTCTATCAGCCAATCGGAATTAAAGGGACACTGAACCCAATTCTTTTTTCTTTCATGATCAGAGAGAGCATGCAATTTTAAGCAACTTTCTAATTTACTTCTATTATCTTTTTTTCATTCTCTTGCTATCTTTATTTGAAAAAGAAGGCATCTCAGGTTTTTTTGGTTCAGTACTCTGGACAGCATTTTTTTATTGGTGGATGAATTTATCCACCAACCAGCAAGAACAACCCAGGTTGTTTACCAAAAATGGGCCAGCATCTAAACTTACATTCTTGCATTTTAAATAAAAATTCCAAGAGAATGAAGAACAATTCATAATTATTATTATTATTATTTATTTGTATAGCGCCGCCAAATTCTGTAGCGCTGCCAAATTCCGTAGGAGTAAATTAGAAAGTTGCTTAAAATGTCATGCTCTATCTGAATCACGAAAGAAAAATGTGGGTTCAGTGTCCCTTTAAGGCAGAAAAAATCATATTGGCTGATGCAATCAGCCAATAGGATTGAAGTTCAATCCTATTGACTGATCCAATCAGCCAACAGGATTGAGTTTGCATTCTTTTGGCTGTTCAAATAGGTTAGGCTTTATTTTACAGGTACTTTTGTATTTATTTTAGCTAGGTAGTTATTAAATAGTTAATAACTATTTAATAACTATTCTACCTAGTTAAAATAAATACAAACTTGCCTTTAAAATAAAAATAAACCCTAAGCTAGCTACAATGTAACTATTAGTTATATTGTAGCTAGCTTAGGGTTTATTTTATAGGTAAGTATTTAGTTTTAAATAGGAATAATTTAATTAATTATAGTAATTTTATTTAGATTTATTTAAATTATATTTAAGTTAGGGGGGTGTTAGGGTTAGGGTTATACTTAGGTTTAGGGGTTAATACATTTAGTATAGTGGCGGCGAAGTTGGGGGCGGCAGATTAGGGGTTAATAAATGTAGGTAGGTGGCTGCGATGTTAGGGACGGCAGATTATGGGGTTAATAATATTTAACTAATGTTTGTGAGGCGGGAGTGCGGCGGTTTAGGGGTTAATATGTTTATTATAGTTGCGGCGATGTCCGGAGCAGCAGATTAGGGGTTAAAAATGTTATTATAGTGTTTGTGATGCGGGAGGGCCTTGTTTTAGGGGTTAACAGTTAGTTTATGGGTGTTAATGTACATTTTAGAACTTTAGTTATGAGTTTTATGTTACGGCGTTGTACCATAAAACTCTTAACTACTGACTTTTAAATACGTTAGAACTCTTGACGGGGTAGGGTGTATCGCTCACTTTTTGGCCTCCTAGGACAGACTCATAATACCGGCGCTAAGGAAGTCCCATAGAAAAAAGACTTTACGAAGTTTACGTAAGTCGGTTTGCGGTAAGGCCAAAAAAGTGTGAGGTGATTCTAAACCTTCAAGACTCGTAATAGCAGCGGGCATAAAAAAGCAGCGTTAGGACCTGTTAACGCTGATTTTTTACCCTAACGCACAACTCGTAATCTAGCCGAATGTGTTTTATTTCACATATGTAAATTGTTATTGTCATTCCACACTGTCTAAAGGGATCAGTTACATTAAACCCTTGCTGCACATAGTGAGGCTGCAGTATAGAACATTCCACTACTGGCAGAGAAACCACACGTCTCACAATTAAGTATACTAAAATGCCTCTTTGCAAGACCACCATCAAACAAGAATCTAAACCCTTTAGAACATTTCACATCCACTTTCGATTTGCAATGTGGATACCTTTCAATATAGCAATATCATGACAATCCAACAGTTACTCTGTCCTCCAATAGCTAAAAGGATTGTAATGAAATTCTGCAGGGAGATTAGATGTGTTATTTTGAAGAAAACATACAGGGGCCATTTTAACAAACCGTCAACCGGCCCCAATGCATTTGTTTCTGCGCGTGCCTTCAGGCTCGCTTGAAACAGGAGTTAAGAAGCAGCGGTCTCAAGACCGGTGCCTCTTAATTCATACGCCTCCTCTGAGGCGTCGGACATCAATCCACTTGATTGTATATGATCGGGTTGATTGACACCCTCTGCTAGCGGCCTAGCGGCTAGGGACAGCATTGCACAAGCAGTTCACCAGAACTGCTTGTGCAATGTTAAATGCCGACAGCGTATCATGTCCATCTGACAGATGGTAAATCAGCCCCACAGTATCTATATCTAAATTTTTTAACAAAATGTGTCTATCTTTCAATCGAGAAAAAGAAAAACAGTTAATTCGGCCTATTTAAGAAATATCTTGCGGACCTGATCCGACAGTACGGATCAGGTCCTGAAAACATCGCTGAATGCGGAGGGCAATACGCTCTCCACATTTAACATTGCACCAGCAGCTCACAAGAGCTGCTGGTGCAACGCCGCCCCCTGCAGACTCGCGGCCAATGGGCCGCCAGCAGGGGATGTCAATCAATCTGATCGTACTCGATCGGGTTGAATTGTTGCGATTCCTGTCCGCCTTGTTGCGATTCCTGTCCGGACAGGTTATGGAGCAGCGTTCTTTGTGACCGCTGCTACATAACCTTTGTTTCTGGAGAGTCTGAAGATTCGCCAGAAACACGGGTCGTCAAGCTCCTTTCGGAGCTTGATAGATAGGCCCCATTGTTTCTGTTGATAATTGATATACATTATTTTTTTATCATATATATACACAGATTAACAAATTTTATATTTTCTTCAAAGGGTTGTTTTTGTATGGGGCATTCTGTTATTAGTCACAGCAGCCTTTTTGTGCCTTCCACAGAGAACTTCCCTAAAGTTCTATCAGTCTGGTCCCACCAAAAATGGAAAGTACAGCCACAAAATATTAGGCAAACCCCTCTGAAGAAGTGACACAGCTACCAAACACGTTTCAACATTCTGTGGATCTTGTCAGTTAGGCTTTTTTTTTTAAGAAAATTGTTAAAAAAATGATAGACATATCAATTATTTATTTTCAACTGATAGTGGGGAAAGCACAATATAGATCAGTTAATTACATGCAGTCAGGCAGAAATGCCATTTGTTTGTTAAACTGTTCATGTAATCTGTACAATATAGGTCACTCATCCTTTTAACAACCAGAGTAACTGAGCACATTTCTAATATAAAAAAGTCTTTATGAAGCATTTGGTGTCAGCTTATTTTGACAATAAACAAAAAAGAAATATTAAGGACTTTGACTTAAGCATTAGGAAGTTTATTCCCCACTGGAGAGGCAGACATACTAAGAGGATAGAATTATATGGATCTTTCTTATTAATACCTTAATTATATATGGATTAAACAAAGATTTTTAGTTATATCATTTCTTCAAGTAAACTTCAGTGTGTTAACTTGTATATTATTTTGTTATTTCTCTCTTTTTATTTACGTATTCCACTTTTTGGTTTATTTTTATTTCTTTATTTATGGTTAATTTTATTATTAATCCCTTTACTACATGTGACAAGACATAGGGGGGTAGTTATCAAGCCGTCAACCTCAAATACGCTGGAATTCCGCAGCGTATTTGTGGCGAGGCTGATTCGCCTTAGTTATCAAAGGCTAGAGACAGGCAAAAGTAGAATTTTGTGACGTAAACTTCGATCCGCCGGACACAGTCCGACACAGATCGATTCTTATGTCACTCCAGATGTTCCGCACACAAGTGCGGCACAATCTGACTACTTTTGCTAGTTATCAAAAAACTAGCAGGTACGCTCGGCACTTTTACGGCCCAACGTACCTGGTTTTCAAAACGCCACACTGGAGGCGGCGGATCCCATAGGAATCAATGGGAGTCTGACCATAGCGAACGTACAAGTTCGCTGCTGACAGACATCCCATTGATTTCTATGGGAGCTGTCTACACCTAACACCCTAACATGTACCCCGAGTCTAAACACCTCTAATCTGTCCCCCCCCTACTCCGCCGCAACTAAATAAAATAATTAACCCCTAAACCGCTGCTCACGGAGCCCACCGCAAGCTACTCTATACATATTAACCCCTAAACCGCCGCTCCCGGAGCCCACCGCCACCTACATGATACCTAGTAACCCCTTATCCTGCCCCCCCCTATACCGCCGCCCTCTATAATAAAGTTATTAACCCCTATCCTGCCGATCCCGCACCTCACCGCAAATAAATAAATAGTTTAACCCCTAAACCGCCTCTCCCTGACCCTGCCGCAACCTATATTAAATTTATTAACCCCTAATCTGCCCCCCCTACACCGTCGCCACCTATAATAAATTTATTAACCCCTATCCTGCCCCCCACTACACCGCCGTCACTGTAATAAAATGATTAACCCCTAAACCTAAGTCTAACACTAACCCTAACACCCCCTAACTTAAATATTAATTAAATAAATCTAAATAATATTTCTATTATGAACTAAATTAATCCTATTTAAAACTAAATACTTACCTTTAAAATAAGCCCTAATATAGCTACAATATAAATAATAATTATATTGTAGCTATCTTAGGATTTATTTTTATTTTACAGGTACCTTTCAATTTATTTTAACTAGGTACAATAGCTATTAAATAGTTATTAACTATTTAATAGCTTACCTAGCTAAAATAAAGAGAAATGTACCTGTAAACTAAAAACTAACCTAAGTTACAATTACACCTAACACTAAACTATACTTTAATAAATGATTCCTATTTAAAACTAAATACTTACCTGTAAAATAAACCCTAAGGCCTAGATTTAGAGTTCTGCGGTAGCCGTGAAAACCAGCGTTAGAGGCTCCTAACGCTGGTTTTGGGCGCCCGCTGGTATTTGGAGTCAGTGATTAAAGGGTCTAACGCTCACTTTACAGCCGCGACTTTTCCATACCGCAGATCCCCCTACGCCATTTGCGTATCCTATCTTTTCAATGGGATCTTCCTAACGCCGGTATTTAGAGTCGTTTCTGAAGTGAGCGTTAGAGCTCTAACGACAAAACTCCAGCCGCCTGAAAATAGCAGGAGTTAAGAGCTTTCTGGGCTAACGCCGGTTCATAAAGCTCTTAACTACTGTACCCTAAAGTACACTAACACCCATAAACTACCTATGTACCCCTAAACCGAGCTCCCCCCACATCGCCGCCACTCGATTAAAATATTTTAACCCCTAATCTGCCGACCGCCACCTACGTTATACTTATGTACCCCTAATCTGCTGCCCCAAACCCCGCCGACCCCTGTATTACATTTATTAACCCCTAATCTGCCCCCCACAACGTCGCCTCCACCTGCCTACAATTATTAACCCCTAATCTGACGAGCGGACCTGAGCGCTACTATAATAAAGTTATTAACCCCTAATCCGCCTCACTAACCCTATCATAAATAGTATTAACCCCTAATCTGCCCTCCCTAACATCGCCGACACCTAACTTCAATTATTAACCCCTAATCTGCCGACCGGAGCTCACCGCTATTCTAATAAATGTATTAACCCCTAAAGCTAAGTCTAACCCTAACACTAACACCCCCCTAACTTAAATATAATTTACATCTAACAAAATAAATTAACTCTTATTAAATAAATGATTCCTATTTAAAGCTAAATACTTACCTGTAAAATAAATCCTAATATAGCTACAATATAAATTTTAATTATATTATAGCTATTTTAGGATTAATATTTATTTTACAGGCAACTTTGTAATTATTTTAACCAGGTACAATAGCTATTAAATAGTTAAGAACTATTTAATAGTTACCTAGTTAAAATAATAACAAATTTACCTGTAAAATAAATCCTAACCTAAGATATAATTAAACCTAACACTACCCTATCAATAAATTAATTAAATAAACTACCTACAATTACCTACAATTAACCTAACACTACCCTATCAATAAATTAATTAAATAAACTACCTACAATTACCTACAATTAACCTAACACTACTCTATCAATAAATTAATTAAACACAATTCCTAAAAATAAATACAATTAAATAAACTAGCTAAAGTACAAAAAATAAAAAAGAACTAAGTTACAAAAAATAAAAAAATATTTACAAACATAAGAAAAATATTACAACAATTTTAAACTAATTACACCTACTCTAAGCCCCCTAATAAAATAACACAGCCCCCCAAAATAATAAATTCCCTACCCTATTCTAAATTAAAAAAGTTACAAGCTCTTTTACCTTACCAGCCCTGAACAGGGCCCTTTGCGGGGCATGCCCCAAGAATTTCAGCTCTTTTGCCTGTAAAAAAACCATACAATACCCCCCCCCAACATTACAACCCACCACCCACATACCCCTAATCTAACCCAAACCCCCCTTAAATAAAGCTAACACTAAGCCCCTGAAGATCTTCCTACCTTGTCTTCACCATCCAGGTTCACCGATCCGTCCTGAAGAGCTCCTCCGATGTCCTGATCCAAGCCCAAGCGGGGGGCTGAAGAGGTCCATGATCCGGTCAAAGTCTTCATCCAAGCGGGGCAGAAGAGGATCTTCCATCCGATTGAAGTCATCATCCAGGCGGCATCTTCTATGGTCTTCCATCCGGAGCGAAGCGGCAGGATCCTGAAGACCTCCAGCGCGGAACATCCATCCGGCCCGACGACTGAACGACGAATGACTGTTCCTTTAAGGGACGTCATCCAAGATGGCGTCCCTCGAATTCCGATTGGCTGATAGGATTCTATCAGCCAATCGGAATTAAGGTAGGAATATTCTGATTGGCTGATGGAATCAGCCAATCAGAATCAAGTTCAATCCGAATGGCTGATCCAATCAGCCAATCAGATTGAGCTCGCATTCTATTGGCTGATCGGAATTAGGGGTTAATAATTGAAGTTAGGTGTCGGCGATGTTAGGGGGGCAGATTAGGGGTTAATACTATTTATGATAGGGTTAGTGAGGCGGATTAGGGGTTAATAACTTTATTATAGTAGCGCTCAGGTCCGCTCGGCAGATTAGGGGTTAATAAGTGTAGGCAGGTGGAGGCGACGTTGTGGGGGGCAGATTAGGGGTTAATAAATATAATATAGGGGTCGGCGATGTTAGGGCAGCAGATTAGGGGTACATAGGGATAACGTAGGTTGCGGCGGTTTACGGAGCGGCAGATTAGGGGTTAAAAAAAATATGCAGGGGTCAGGGATAGCGGGGGCGACAGATTAGAGGTTAATAAGTGTAAGGTTAGGGTTGTTTAGACTCGGGGTTCATGTTAGAGTGTTAGGTGCAGAAGTAGGAAGTGTTTCCCCATAGAAAACAATGGGGCTGCGTTAGGAGCTGAACGCTGCTTTTTTGCAGGTGTTAGGTTTTTTTTCAGCTCAAACAGCCCCATTGTTTCCTATGGGAGAATCGTGCACGAGCACGTTTTTGAGGCTGGCCGCGTCCGTAAGCAACTCTGGTATCGAGAGTTGCATTTGCGGTAAAAATGCTCTACGCTCCTTTTTTGGAGCCTAACGCAGCATTTGTTTGAACTCTCGATACCAGAGTTAAATTTATGGTGCGGCCAGAAAAAAGCCCGCGGAGCGTTAACAGCCCTTCTACCGCAAAACTCCAAATCTAGGCCTAAGATAGCTACAATATAATTAATAATTACATTGTAGCTATCTTAGGATTTATATTTATTTTACAGGTAACTTTGTATTTATTTTAGCTAGTTAGAATAGTTATTAAATAGTTATTAACTATTTAATAACTACCTAGCTAAAAGAAATACAAAATTACCTGTAAAATAAATCCTAACCTAAGTTACAATTAAACCTAACACTACACTATCATTACATTAATTAAATAAATTAACTACAAATAACTACAATTAAATACAATTACATAAACTAACTAAAGTACAAAAAATAAAAAAAGCTAAGTTACAAAAAATAAAAAAAATAAGTTACAAACATTTAAAATAATATTACAACAATTTTAATCTACTTACACCTAATCTAAGCCCCCTAATAAAATAACAAACCCCCCCAAAATAAAAAAATGCCCTACCCTATTCTACATTAAAAAAGTTCAAAGCTCTTTTACCTTACCAGCCCTTAAAAGGGCCTTTTGTGGGGGCATGCCCAAAGAATTCAGCTCTTTTGCCTGTAAAAGAAAAATACAACCCCCCCCAACATTAAAACCCACCACCCACATACCCCTAATCTAACCCAAACCCCCCTTAAAATAACCTAACACTAATCCCCTGAAGATCATCCTACCTTTAGTCGTCTTCACTCAGCCGAGCCACCGATGGAACTGAAGAGGAGACCCGGACCGGCAGAAGTGATCATCCAAGGGGCGCTGAAGAAATCTTCCATCCGATGAAGTGATCCTCCAAGCGGCGCTGAAGAAATCTTCCATCCGGGCAATGTCATCTTCCAAGAGGCGCTGAAGAAGCTTTCTATCCGGGCGAGGTCATCTTCGAAGCCGGGTCTTGAATCTTCATCCCGCCGACGCGGAACATCCTTCTTTCCCGACGGACTACCGACGAATGAAGCCTCCTTTAAGGGACGTCATCCAAGATGGCATCCCTTCAATTCCGATTGGCTGATAGGATTCTATCAGCCAATCGGAATTAAGGTAGGAAAAATCTGATTGGCTGATTGAATCAGCCAATCAGATTCAAGTTCAATCCGATTGGCTGATCCAGTCAGCCAATCAGATTGAG
This sequence comes from Bombina bombina, assembly GCF_027579735.1. Taxonomy (NCBI): domain Eukaryota; kingdom Metazoa; phylum Chordata; class Amphibia; order Anura; family Bombinatoridae; genus Bombina; species Bombina bombina. The sequence continues at coordinate 49,017,643 of NC_069504.1, read as the reverse complement.
CTCGCATTCTATTGGCTGATCGAAACAGCCAATAGAATGCAAGCTCAATCTGATTGGCTGATCGGAACAGCCAATCGGAACACCCAATAGAATGCGAGCTCAATCTGATTGGCTGACTGGATCAGCCAATCGGATTGAACTTGAATCTGATTGGCTGATTCAATCAGCCAATCAGATTTTTCCTACCTTAATTCCGATTGGCTGATAGAATCCTATCAGCCAATCGGAATTGAAGGGACGCCATCTTGGATGACATCCCTTAAAGGAGCCTTCATTCGTTGGTAGTCCGTCGGGAAAGAAGGATGTTCCGCGTTGGCGGGATGAAGATTCAATACCCGGCTTCGAAGATGACCTCAGATTCAAGTTCAATCCGATTGGCTGATCCAGTCAGCCAATCAGATTGAGCTCGCATTCTATTGGCTGATCGAAACAGCCAATAGAATGCAAGCTCAATCTGATTGGCTGATCGGAACAGCCAATCGGAACAGCCAATAGAATGCGAGCTCAATCTGATTGGCTGACTGGATCAGCCAATCGGATTGAACTTGAATCTGATTGGCTGATTCAATCAGCCAATCAGATTTTTCCTACCTTAATTCCGATTGGCTGATAGAATCCTATCAGCCAATCGGAATTGAAGGGACGCCATCTTGGATGACATCCCTTAAAGGAGCCTTCATTCGTTGGTAGTCCGTCGGGAAAGAAGGATGTTCCGCGTTGGCGGGATGAAGATTCAATACCCGGCTTCGAAGATGACCTCGCCCGGATAGAAGACTTCTTCAGCGCCTCTTGGAAGATGACATCGCCCGGATGGAAGATTTCTTCAGTGCCGCTTGGAGGATCACTTCATCGGATGGAAGATTTCTTCAGCGCCCCTTGGATGATCACTTCTGCTGGTCCGGGTCTCCTCTTCAGTTCCATCGGTGGCTCGGCTGAGTGAAGACGACTAAAGGTAGGATGATCTTCAGGGGATTAGTGTTAGGTTATTTTAAGGGGGGTTTGGGTTAGATTAGGGGTATGTGGGTGGTGGGTTTTAATGTTGGGGGGGTTGTATTTTTCTTTTACAGGCAAAAGAGCTGAATTCTTTGGGGCATGCCCCCACAAAAGGCCCTTTTAAGGGCTGGTAAGGTAAAATAGCTTTGAACTTTTTTAATGTAGAATAGGGTAGGGCATTTTTTTATTTTGGGGGGGTTTGTTATTTTATTAGGGGGCTTAGATTAGGTGTAAGTAGCTTAAAATTGTTGTAATATTATTTTAAATGTTTGTAACTTATTTTTTTTTATTTTTTGTAACTTAGCTTTTTTTATTTTTTGTACTTTAGTTAGTTTATGTAATTGTATTTAATTGTAGTTATTTGTAGTTAATTTATTTAATTAATGTAATGATAGTGTAGTGTTAGGTTTAATTGTAACTTAGGTTAGGATTTATTTTACAGGTAATTTTGTATTTCTTTTAGCTAGGTCGTTATTAAATAGTTAATAACTATTTAATAACTATTCTAACTAGCTAAAATAAATACAAAGTTACCTGTAAAATAAATATAAATCATAAGATAGCTACAATGTAATTATTAATTATATTGTAGCTATATTAGGGTTTATTTTACAGGTAAGTATTTAGTTTTAAATAGGAATAATTTATTAAAGTATAGTGTAGTGTTAGGTGTAATTGTAACTTAGGTTAGTTTTTAGTTTACAGGTACATTTCTCTTTATTTTAGCTAGGTAAGCTATTAAATAGTTAATAACTATTTAATAGCTATTGTACCTAGTTAAAATAAATTGAAAGGTACCTGTAAAATAAAAATAAATCCTAAGATAGCTACAATATAATTATTATTTATATTGTAGCTATATTAGGGTTTGTTTTATAGGTAAGTATTTAGTTTTAAATAGGATTAACTTAGTTAATAATAGAAATATTATTTAGATTTATTTAATTAATATTTAAGTTAGGGGGGTGTTAGGGTTAGTGTTAGACTTAGGTTTAGGGGTTAATAATTTTATTACAGTGGCGGCGGTGTAGTGGGGGGCAGGATAGGGGTTAATAAATTTATTATAGGTGGCGACGGTGTAGGGGGGGCAGGATAGGGGTTAATAAATTTAATATAGGTTGCGGCGGGTTCAGGGAGCGGCGGTTTAGGGGTTAAACTATTTATTTAGTTGCGGCGAGGTGCGGGATCAGCAGGATAGGGGTTAATAACTTTATTATAGAGGGCGACGGTATAGGGGGGCAGGATAGGGGTTACTAGGTATAATGTAGGTGGCAGCGGTGTCCGGGAGCGGCGGTTTAGGGGTTAATACATTTATATGACTTGCGGCGGGGTCTAGGAGCGGCGGTTTAGGGGTTAGTAACTTTATTTAGTTGCGGGGGGCTCCGGGGGCGCCGGTATAGGGGGTAGAACAGTGTAGTTTAGTGTGAGTGCTTAGTGACAGGCTAGCAAGAAAGCTGTCAAACAGCCGAAGAGCAGCGAGATCGGATGAGTGATAACTCTCACAGTCCGCTGCTCATCGCCCCGCGGCTTTTTGACTGCTTTACTTGATAACTTAGGTGAATTTTTTCAGTTCCGCGGCGGCGATGTGAGGTGAGCTTAGGCGGGCGTATTGGGCCGGCGAAGGCAGGAAAGTTGACACGTTGATAACTACCCCCCCAGGTGTCATTTGCACAATGTTTTTACTGATGATGATATCAAAGTATTATCATCCTAGGTGGGAGGGGTGGTTGTTTCAGAGCGCATTACAGCCCCCCCCCCCCCCATACTTATCAGGGCACTACAAGGTGATATCACCAAACCTCTCACAAGGGTCAGGTTACTTCACAGGGCTTAAGGAAGCTGGGTCAGGGGGTAAGTATAAGTACACATGTTTAACCTTTATACATTGGCTGTTGCTTTCACTTTAAGGGGTTAAATAGTGTGGGTCTCACTGAAAGTAGTGAGACAGTCCTATTGCCGAATGTCTCCTGGAGAGAGGATATAGTAATAGTGTTAAAAAATATCTAAAATACAATGAATAGGAAAAAATTAACTTCCCTTCAGGTCACTTAGTGACAGCCCTAATCTCTCCAACTCCAGAAATCAAACAGGTTTTCAATGACGGTGCCAGCCTATGCAGGAAGGTAACCGCAACACTCTTCCCCAAGTGTACCGCTGAAAAGGAGCAGGCTGGGTGAAAAACGTTATTGCACTATCGTCGTTTGTGCTCCTTTGCTAACTGTGCAAGACAAATACTCAGTTGCATGTGTGACATTAATCTATTGTCATCAGAATACATCCTTAACACTCAGTAACCATATGATTGCCATAGGTATATTTGGCATTACTGGCACTCCATGCATGCTAAGCCCAAACTGATTCATGAGAGTGCCATTCGAAGTATCTGAGCCTACATTAGTGAAGTTGTAACCTGGAACACGCATTCATGAATATGAATTGTATAATGTAGGTGCAAGCACTTTAAAAACAATCTCGTGAAAGAGATTGGACTTAACGTGCATGGAGGCATGTCCCCTAAAAAAATCCAGTCACAAAGGCTCAATCTCTCAATCTTGTTTAAGGGTCTCTTAGAAAGATACAATGTTGCAGCAGGTTCAAGATTTACAGTTTAAAGAATGTTAAAACGCTGTAAAAGAAGATTTAATTTTGCGTAGAAACTCGTAATTACCATTTTGTTTTCAGTTCAGGCCATAAAGGGAAAAGTGCTTTAACAATCAATCAGCAAGATTACAAGTTTTGCGCTATACCGGGTGCGTAAAGAACGCAAAAAAATTAGCGTTATTGCACTTTCCATAGTGCTACCACTACGAATTACTTAATAACCTTCTCTTGTTGTGCGGTATGGTGCATTAAGCTCCATGCCGCACAACACCCAAGGCCTTACTTTACGTGCTCGTGCACGCTTTCCCCCATAGACATCAATGGGGAGAGAGTGTTAGAAAAAAACTAACACCAGCGATTGCGGAATGGCGATCACTGTAACGCAACCCCATTGATGTCTACATGGAAAAGAAAATTATGTTAAAACCTAGCACCCTAACATAAACCCCTAGGGAGATATTTATCAAAGCCTCAAAAGCAAATACGCCAAAATTTTGTAGCGTAATTGTTGCGAGATTGATCCAACCTAGTTATCAAAGGCTACAGACCGGCAAATGTTGAAATTTGTGCCGTAACATATGATCCGCCGGTCTCAATCCGACATAGATCGATGTTTACGTCATTACAGATGTTCCGAATACACATTCGGCTCTATCTGACACTTTGTCCCATTTACCAAATAGTTAACAGGTATGCTCGCAACTATTCCGGCCCAGCGTACCTGGTTTTCAATCCACCACGCTGGAGGCTGCGGATGCATAGAAATCAATGGGAGTCTGAAAGCAGTAAAAGCTTATGTTCGATGCTGCCAGATATCCCATTGATTTATATGGTAGAAAACAAGTTACGTTCACACCTAACACCCTAACACCTATAATCTGCCACCCCCGACATTGCCGCAACCTAAATAAAATGTATTAACCCCTATTCCACCACTCCCTGACCCCACAGAAACCTAAATAAAGTTATTAACCCCTATTCCGCCACTCCCCTCCACCGCCGCCACTAAATAAACGTAGTAACCCTAAACCTCTGGCCTCCCACATCACCACCACTAACTAAACCTATTAACCCCTAAACCATCAGCCCCCCACATTGCCATAAACTAAATTAAGCTATTAACCCCTAAACCTAACAACCCACTAACTCTAAATTAAAATTACAACATCCCTATCTTCAAATAAATTTAAATGTACCCGTAGAATTAAAATACACTATTTTAAAATATTAATTTACCTACCCTAACTATTACACTACAATTAAATTAAACTACCAATTAAATGAACTAAATTACATATTAAAAAAACCCTAACCCAAAGTGTGTCATCTGCTCCCACGCTACTCCAAGTTACAAGACCCCCTACCACTTTATCAGCAGCCTCTTATAGACAGGTATGTTTTCTGTTATAATGGTCCTAGCTTAACCCACATAGCCCATTTTTTGCCTCTGCTTATAGCTCTCCTATTTATCGTGCTGTTTGTTGCCTAGACTTACCAGACTCTATCTGTTACCTACATGGTGTATCCAGAGACAAACTGTAGTGCTCATTATATTAGCTAACTTATTCCAGCTGGCATATTTATTACTGTAAGAGGGTACAACCCACTGGCTAATAGTTTTGCCTACTTAGGCCTCGCTTCCATTGAGTCGTAATTCAGTTTGCGTGCACTCGCAAACCGTTAAATATGCTGTCGAAAGCAATAGCGTTTAACGACTGTTTCCAATGGCGCGTTATACCTTAATATCGGCTTCCGGACTTCGGCTGCCGAAAAGATTTTCGCGTCCCATAGAAAGTAATATAAGCCGTTAATCGATAAATTATACCAGGTTTCCATTGAAAGCGCTAACCGTTAATACACTGTCGGAGGCTGTCGATACATTGAGACATATTACCCCCAGCTCAACTAGGTGTAAAGGAGGAAAAAAGAGCTTTTTGAGGCCTGTTTCTCATTGAAATTGAAAATCAAAAAAAAATTACATATAGAAATATAATTTTATCTAATAATAATCTTCTCCTACATGTATATATGTATGATAATTGTATATATATATTTGACCTATATAAATCATATAATTTTAATAATTACTTTTAACTGTTATGATAAAGGCTGATATATTTAAATTGAAAAATATAATAATTACATTCAGTGTCTTTGAATTTCCGATATGTAACTACATATATGTTGAAATTATATTTCATATCAAAAATAAAAGTCATGAGTAAGTATATACTTTCAAACTGTTCATTAAATTAAGGATTAGATGAGATGAAGATAAGCCCTCCCCCCCATGTTATTCATTGCAATCACCAGTTTCACATATGTTAACAAGCAACACACAGCTATAAAAAAAAGACCACACCTAGCCTAACCTCAGAACAGATATTTCAAAATGCAGGGTGAGAGAGAAGCTGACAATGCTGAAGTTAGACAGCGTAGGCCTGACATCCCCAGAGTGAGGCTGGATATAGAAACCCTGAATGAGCAGCAGGTGTTTGAAAGTTTCAGGCTCAACAGGGAGAAAATATATCAGTTATATGCCCTGTTGCAATATAGGCTGGAAAGCCAGGGCTATTCAAGCAGGGCTGTCCCTGGAATGACCAAACTACTAGGGGCACTTCATTTTTTGGCTTCTGGATCCTTTCAGGTGACAGGGGGCATTGTAACTGGGGTGCATAAGTCCACTCTTTCTAAGCATCTTTCAAAAGTTATTGATGGACTTTATGATAATTGCAGAAAATTTATTTTTTTCCCCACATCACCCAGAGGTTGGCGTGATGTTAAGAGGGACTTTTTTCTTTTAGGTGGCATACCCAATGTCCTTGGGGCCATTGACTGCACTCATATTGCCCTAAGACCCCCTGTGCGCAGGGAGATAATATTTAGAAATAGGAAACACTTCCACTCCTTAAATGTGCAGATTATATGTGATGCAAACATGCGCATATTAAATGTTGTGGCAGGGTTCCCAGGAAGTAGCCATGATGCCTACATCCTCAGGAATTCTGGTGTGTGGAGATTGTTTGAGACAAATCAAATGCCTGAAGGACATCTCCTCGGTAAGTGTTTATGTATATATTATGATGCCTTCATGTGTTCAATATTTTGACATTTTATTGTTTCATTGCTTTATAATCCTTTATGTATGTGTCTAAGGGGGTGAAATTGATTAAATAAATAAATTGTTAATCATTTAAAAGATATATATTAACTATGTCATAGTAAGACATATGCATAACATTATTTCATGTCATACATTGCTTTATGGAAAGATGTGTGTTTATCTATCTATCTATATCTATATCTATATATATATATACTGTATATCTATGCATTCATATTTTAGCAGATTCTGCATATCCTCTTAAAAAATGGATTTGGACACCATTGAAAGAGAACCAGGTTGTTGGGCCTGCTGAATTAAGGTAAAATATATATTTATTTTCTGCTCATGTGTGTCAGAAATATTGATTGTGCCTTGCAAAATGCTCACTATAATCTGTAGAAAAGTAGGACCAGTACACACTTCATAGGAATGTCCCTTTAAATCACTCTTGGGTGAATGTAGGTGCAAACCTGGAGGACCTCCTTTTCCAAAGTCCCAGTAAATGTAATGAAATAGAACACACAGGTAGCACTCTATGTGGAGCAACAGCACCTTTATTGAGCAACGTTTCGGGGCTCCTGCCCCTTTATTAAGCTATATATCTGTGTTTGTGCACATACATTTGTTGCTTGATTATCTTGTGTGTGTGTGTATATATCACTATCACAGACATAACAATGTTGTACTGAGTGCCTTTAAAGGGACAGTCAAAATACAAATCATCTATTATCAGTGAAGCATTTATAAATCTCTCTGCTTCAATATAAATATATTTATATATATATAAAATGGTTTAAAGATTTATAAGATCAAACCAGGAATGTAGTTAGCTCATTAGTATTTGATTTGTCTTCACATTATATATTATAATCATATTTCTTGTTCTTTTAATACAGATATAATGAAGCACATATCCGAACACGTGCTATAATAGAACGACTGTTTGGTGTTCTAAAAATGCGCTTTCGCTGCCTGGACAGATCAGGGGGGGATCTCCAATTCAGTCCGGAAAAAGCTATTAAAATCATAGTGGCATGTTGCTGTCTACACAACATGGCACAGGAGCATGGGATGTTGAACGACTTACTTCCAACACCACAGCCCCCAGGTGAAATCTTTGAGCCTGATGTAATTAATCATCCACAACCCCTCAATGCCCATTTGGAGAGATCTGCAACTATTCAAGAATTCTTTTCAGGTATTTTTATAGTATTGTAATGAGACCTTTTAGTTATTTATGATTATGTTTTTTAATAATACACATTTTTTTCTTTTAATGTTTTACAGATTGAAGATTCTCAGAAATGGAATACCACTCCCCTCCCTCTCTCCTCATCCCTATATTTACCACATTTTCCCTAAATAAATGTATACTTTACTCAAATATAGTCATGGTGAATGTTTCTTTATTTCCAGCTATGTACTAATCAATGCATTCATCTTATGATTTATGTATAACATAATTATCTAAAATATCATTTTAATTATATTCCAAATATGACTTTGTTCTCTTGGTATAATTATTTAAAGAGCAGCTATGCACTCCTGGTTAATAAAATTGAGTACATGGGTGAACCAATGACAGACAGGATATATACTGTATGTTGGCAACAATAAACAGCTCCAACATAGGTTCTATGCTGCTCCTGATCTTACCTAAATAAAACTATAATCAAAGGATACTAAGAATATTAAGAAATATAAAGAATATAAATATATTAGATTTGCTTTTAAATATATATGTTTTAGCAAAATAATGGAATTTATGTCACTTTAAAAAAAAAAAGGAAGAGTGTGTTCACAATAAAACATTAATGAACCAGATAAATCATTCAATTCCAATCAACTTACATATGTACTCATAATCAATTTAATCCTTTTATGTTTCTTATTTCAATCATGTATTTAAGTTTAGGAGCCATTCCATTTAATGCTCATCACCTGTGGTGCACTTGCTGATTGTTGCCTACATTTAGACAACAATCATCAAGCGCTCCCCATGTGCAGATTCAAAATGGGTAGATTCCTAAGATAACATTCCTGTTTTATTAAATTACAGATGATAATTAAGTTAAATAGATTATAGGATTACATATTTAAGTATATAAATACTGCATGCTCTAATTCCTGAGTTTTATTTTTAATAGGCTATCCCTTTAAGAAATATATCAGATGCTCATTTCAAAGAGACAAATCCAGATATAATATAATCCTTAAAATAAAGATACATTATCAATACATACAATCCCCTGAGATTGCACACTTGAATGGCATGGTTACCTCATAGAAAATAATACAGAAAAATAAGTCAAAGGAAAAAATCTTTTTATCATGAAGATGAGTTTTATTATTACAGATTTACCCTCATTCAAATGTAATTTTCAATGTGAAAATCATATTTATTCAATACAAAACGATGACACATTAAAGTTATAATGTGTCATAGTACTAATATTTATAAAATATATGTAATGTCATGTCTGCTAAAGCAGATAATACATTTGCAATATTTAGACTATTAACCAAAATACATAAGTGCTTAATATGACATACTTCAAGAGATATGAAGTATTGTCTTTAACATGGAGTTATTGAAACAATTTAAAAGTGCATTGTGCATTGGTCCCAGGGAGAGTCTGTGTCTGTTCATATGATGTCAATTAAAATGTATTAATCACCTCTATATCATGGCAATCACATATATGTTGTGTATACACCAGTGCTTAAATATCATAAAGATACATTTATCTAATTATTCTAAATATTGAATAATAATCTTGACAAAAAGGAGTGCGTTAGTCATGATAGGTATATATTTCAGATATTACATTCCACATAGGACTAGAATGAATGCAAGGTGTTTGGCCATATCAACAGGAAGGAGTATTTACTTTTCAACTCTTCTATAACTGTATAAGCCTTATTAGCTTCATCTGAAGGAGCAAACAACATATGCTTGTGGAATATAAATCATAACATTTACACATGTCACGTTGACCAATGTTAGATAGCATATACTGTATAAATTTCAGACACGTATCCCCAAGTATTCTTAAACGGCATAATATCCTCAATAAAAGGACACATACATTTATCAACAATGTACACCTGCATATTAATTGACATCATGTGAAATAAAAATGAATAAAGCTGTTAATGTTTTTGAAAATAAACAGCTATTAAAACAATTTTGAAATATATTTTCTAATTTTGATTAGAAAAATATATGCATATTTATGAGATGGAAATCACACTTAAGAAAGTGCTTCATAAAAAAATTAGATATTATATATCTTGAAAGAATTTAAAAAGAAAAATACTTCTTAATGCTTGCGGCGGGATTTGGCCTTTGGAGGAGAGGTACTTGGGATGGAAGTGTGGCGTCTTGGGCGACGCACACCAGCTGGCTGGGAGGCTAAAAGATGTGATTCAGGGTCCTGCAGGGAGATAACGGAGGATGCGAGTGAGGAGGGAGTTTGCGGCCTATCTGCAACCCTCTCCACTGCCTCTGCCAGGCGGACGAGTGCAGCATTATGTATGTCCATCTGGCTCTGTAGCCTCCTGAAATCCTGCTGCTGCTGGAGCCTAGTAAGTCTAAGCTCCCTGTGAATGAGCCTCAGTAGAGCATCCTGCTGGGACTGCGCGGGGATATTGGATTCCATGGGGGGCACTTGTGGCTGTATAGGTGTCTCCGGCACATATTCCTGGCTCTGTGTGAGGTTGTCGTCACTCAGTCTTGGGGACTGTGTGGGTGTCTCAATATCCAATTGAGGACAGACATTGGTGGGGGGTGGTGGTGATTGTTGTGGTGGTGGTAGTGGTGGCGGCATTTGTTGTGCCATGGGAGGGTGCTGAATGTGTTGTTGAGGTGGCATATAGTACATATGCTGCGGTGGAGGATGCATCTGCTGATGCTGTGGTGATGGAGGATGCATCTGCTGATGCTGTGGTGATGGAGGATGCATCTGCTGATGCTGTGGTGATGGAGGATGCATCTGCTGATGCTGTGGTGATGAAGGAGGCATCTGCTGATGCTGTGGTGGTGGAGGATGCATCTGCTGATGCTGTGGTGATAAAGGAGGCATCTGCCGATGCTGTGGTGGTGGAGGATGCATCTGATAATGCTGCGTTGGAGGATGCATCTGATAATGCTGCGTTGGAGGATGCATCTGATAATGCTGCGTTGGAGGATGCATCTGATAATGCTGCGTTGGAGGATGCATCTGATAATGCTGTGGTGGAGGATGCATCTGATAATGCTGTGGTGGTGGAGGCTGCATCTGATGATATGTCCTCCCAGATGAATATGGGGATGGGCCAGGAACATTTTCAACCTCATAGGCCAGTGGCTGTTGCTCATCTCCTTCAAGTATGCTGAGGTAGGAGTATCCAGCTTCAATAACATCCCCCTCCTCCTCCTCACTGAATTCCGGAACATCACTGGCCTCCGGTCTTGTTGAGGACTCATACTCATGTTCCAATTCTGAAAAATAAATTGTAATTATAAATTAATCTGATGAAACATCTAACATTTGAAAATCAATTTTATAGATATAGTTTTATATATATATATATATATATATATATATATATATATATATATATATATATATATATATATATATATATATATATATATATATAATTTCTGTATGAACTTAAACATATTTAACCAGAGGTGTATATTTAAAGATTGTGCCTCTAAGCGACTCTTTGTATTACACATAGTCCATATATATGATATAGATAGAAAGAATTTAAATCTATACCCTTGCTTGTTTGAGCAGATAGCCACTCCAGAAATCAGGATGAATATATCCACTACAACTATGTTAAGATGCCATTAAAGGGGCAATGAAGTACAAATTAAACTTTCATGATTCAGACAGAGCATGCAAATTTAGTCAACATTTAATATTTTACTCCTATTATCATATTTTCTTCCTTCTCTTGGTATCTTTATTTGAGAAGCAAGAATGTAAAGCTTAAGAGCCAGACAATATTTGTTTCAGAACCTGGGTTGCTGTTGCTTATTGGGTGGCTAAATGTAGCCACCAATCACGAGCGCTAGCCAGGGTTCTGAACAAAAAATGCAAAGTCTCCATAGCTTACATTCCTACTTTTTCAGAAAAAGATACCAAGAGAACAAAGAAATATTTATAATAGTAGTACATTAGAGAGTTGCTTAAAATTGCTGCTCTATCTGAATCATGAAATAAAAAAATTGGGTTTACTATCACTTTAAGTTACTGTGCAAATTAGACTTTGAACCATGTAAAACATTACTTGTACTAATCCTACCTAGGTATGTTTTCCACTGATGCTTGAACACAATTGATTACTAAACATATATAATATATGAACATTCTATATTCTGTATTACACATGTGTATGATTACATTTATATTTTAAAAAACAAAGCCGATATATATTTCTGATGTTAACATATATTTGTTAGAAATAAAACATTTATTACATATGATATTTAATATTCACCTTCATGGACCTCTTCAGCTGGCACTGATGTGTCCATTGTCCCCTTACATCCGTAAACAGATTCATCTGAGATGACATTGGCCATCATTTCCTCCCATGACCTTAGGTGTATCCTCTTGCTAGGACCACCACCTGTCCCACGTGCATATTTGGCCTGCTGTGCCAGCTTAGCTTTGGTTTCCCTCCTGCAGTCATGATAGCGGTGTTTAATGCTGGCAATAGAACGATTACGTCCTAAGCAGCTGACTGCCACTCGAATCTCCTCCCACAGCTTATTCCGGACAGCCGGCCTCAGGTTAGGGTTCTCCAGCTGAGCTGCCCTCTCCAAGTATGCCTCAACAAGAGCCTCCTTCTCCTCCTCAGAGTACCTCTCCTCTCTAAGCCTGCCCTTCACACCTGAAGGGCCAGCAGACACAGACTCTCCCTCCTGTGACTGGGGACCAGCCCTCTCTACCTCCTCTGTCCCTGCAGGCTGTGACAGGCTACCACCAGCCCCACCCCCAGTTGCCACAGTCTGCCCCACTTTCCCTTTTCTTTTTGTGCCTAGCTGAGGCTGACTCCTCCTCACTCCTCCCACCTCCATTCCTCTTCCACCCTCTCTCCTTCCCTCCTCTGCCAGGGTTTGAGGAAGGACAAATCCTCCACCCAAACCTCGGCCCCTATTCCTGCCCATACTACTCCCTACTTCCCCCCTCCCCCTCCCTCTATCCACCCTCACCACTGCCCTCCCCCTAGCCACCCCCTTCCCAACTCCACTAGGCCTATCCATCCCTTTCTCCTTCCTCCCTAACTCTAACCTAACACTAAAGTCCCTAGCTTACCTAACTACACTAAGTCACCTAACTAAACCCTATATTAAATAGCCCCAAAACTAACTACCTAACCTATCTAGACCCTAACTATCTCTATTCTATATCCCTCAAAATAAAAATAAAATGTGGGGGTGAAAATAAACAAAGGGATGTAAATGAAAAAGGAAAAACTAAGGAGGATTAGAACAAAATTATAGACAAATAATAAGGGATGCAAATGAAGAAAGGGGTGAGCTATATAGTCAAATGAAACAAAAAATATGGGATGTAAAAAATAAATAGGATGGGAAAAATGTATATATAAAAAAAAAAGTTATATAGTGAGGAAGGGAAAGGTAGTCAAAGGGGGGATGGGAAGTGGAATAAGGGGATTAATGAAAGGAGTAATAAAGGAAGATGGGGATATGGGGGTTAATGAAAAAAAATATGTGAATGTGTTTGTATCAAATAAAAGTGTGTATGTGTGTGTGTGTGTATTTGTGTGTATAAACTAATGTGTGTTAATTAACTAATGTATGGATGTGTGTGTGTGTTCCTAATATTATATGAGGCCTACAATAAGAATATATGAAAATCAAATATCAAACTCTCCACTAACTCTCAAACAACTCTCAAAAACCCAAAACTCCTACCAACGCAACTAGCTCCCGTGTCTTTCTCTCTAGAGGCGATCACAGGTAAAGAGCGCAGGCGCAAACCGGTATTCTTATAGACAGAGGTCGGGTTACCATGGCAATGCACTTGTTATGGCGCGCTTTTCGACAAATCCGACATCGGTTGGCAACGCAAACTTACGTACGGCCGAAAAGAGCGACTGCGCGCAACACGCTAATCTTTTCAATGGAAACCTGGTACTAAAATGGAGCCGTAAATTACCTTTAGCTGTCGTCCGCTTCGGTAGCTTACGGCTCCATTTTTAACGACTCAATGGAAGCGAGGCCTTAGTTCATAAGTATATTATCAATCGCTAAGATATTATAACATGAGGTGCAGCGAAACTTTGCAGATTAATACGGTGTTTCTTGGGCAGGCAGGTCCTGCATCATTACTCTTACCACTTATGCCCTTCTCATGCACTGTATTTTAGATAAGCCCTACAAATTTTGCCAACTATGCAAACATAGAACCTATAGCTCCCTTGATTTAGATGCTCCCTTGACCTAGCATATACTCAACATATTAATAGCCTACTACTTTATAATGACCACCTCCCCCCCTCCCATTTTCAAATAATATACCTCCTAACTTAGAAGGATTTTCTGAGCGGTGTATCTTGCTTGTACCGCACCCTGATTACTTTCGTATTCATATATCCTGCAGTGCAATGCGACAATGACCATATTTTTCCTCCCCAGCTTTGCAGGTTTGTTTAGCATTTTCTTGTTAATCATAAAAAATTAAAAGAGAAAAACAGGGTTTCTCATCTGAGATCCAAGAGTGATCTCAATTTATTTGAATTTACCTACTATAACTATACCCTCATTACACCATTATTAGCCCCTAGAGTGGCCCGTTAAATTGTTCAGTGGGTTTAAAGTCTTAAAGGCAATTGTTGTGCATTTCAAGATTATGTTACGTCATGCAATGTAACTATACACTGTATTTAAAAAAAAAAAAAAACCTAACCCTACTCAAATTATTTAAATATACTATTAAAGCTTATATCAAATTAATAAATTACAGAAAAAAACAAACACTAAGTTACAAAAAAAATCAAACACTAAATTATGAAAAATAAAAAAAAACACATTATAAAAAATAAAAAGGAATTACACCTAATCTAATAGCCCCCACCCAAAATAAAAAAAAACCTAGCCTACAATAAACTACCAATGGCCCTTAAAATGGCCTTTTGTGGGGCATTGCCCCTAAGAAATTAACTCTTTTACCTGTAAAAAAAAATACAAACACCCCCCAACAGTAAAACTCATCACCCAACCAACCAACCCCCCCAAATAATTTTTTTGTTGTTGAAATAACCTAAGCTCCCCATCGCCCTGAAAAGGGCATTTTTATGGGCACTGCCCTTAAACGGGCATTTAGCTCTTTTACATGCCCAGACCCTAATCTAAAAATAAAACCCACCCAACAAACCCTTAAATAAACCTAACACTAACCACCGACGATCCACTTACAGTTATTGAAGTCCCACTTGAAGGATCCATCTAGCCGGCAAGAAGTCTTCATCCAGGCGGCCTCTTCGATCTTCATCTAGCCGGCGAAGTCCTCATCCAGGCAGCAAGAAGTCTTCATCCAGACAGCATCTTCTATCTTTATCCATCTGGCGCGGAGCGGGTCCATCCTGAAGACATCCGGCGCCGCCGTAAACTGGAACTTCAATGGAATTTCGTATGAAGAGGATGCTCTGCAACGGATGTCTTCAGGATGGACCCGCTCCGCACCGGATGGATGAAGATAGAAAATGCCGTCTGGATGTAGACTTATTGCCGCCTGGATGAGGACTTCGCCGGCTGGATGAAGATCGAAGATTTTGTCTGGATGTAGACTTCTTGCCGCCTGGATGAAGACTTCTTGCCGGCTGGATGGATCCTTCAAGCAGGACTAACTGTAAGTGGATCCTCTGGGGTTAGTATTAGGTTTATTTAAGGGTAAATTGGGTGGGTTTTATTTTTAGATTAGGATCTGGGCATGTAAAAGAGCTAAATGCCCTTTTCAGGATAATGGGGAGCTTTATTTTAGATAGTTTTTTTATTTGAGGGGGGGTTAGTTGGTTGGTTGGGTGGTGGGTTTTACTGTTGGGGGGTGTTTGTATTTTTTTTTACAGGTAAAAGAGCTGATTTCTTTGGGGAAATAGTAATTTGTAATAAGGTTTAATAGTATATTTAAATAATTTGAGTAGGTTTAGGGTGATTTAATATGTAATTTAGTTAATTTAATTGGTAGTTTAATTTAATTGTAGTATAATAATTAGGGTAGGTTAATTAATATTTTAAAATAGTTTATTTTAATTCTACAGGTAAGTTTAAATTTATTTGAAGATAGGGATGTTGTAATTTTAATTTAAAGTTAGCGGGTTGCTAGGTTTAGGGGTTATTAGCTTAATTTAGTTTATGGTGATGTGGGGGCTGATGGTTTAGGGGTTAATAGGTTTAGTTAGTGGTGGTGATGTGGGAGGCCAGAGGTTTAGGGGTTAATATGTTTAATTAGTGGTATCGATGTCGGGGAGCGGCGGGATAGGGGTTAATAACTTTATTTAGGTTTGCGGCGGGGTCGGGGAGCAGCAGGATAGGGGTTAATAACTTTATTTAGGTTGCAGCAGGGTCGGGGAGCAGCGGGATAGTGGTTAATACCTTTTTTTAGGTTGCGGCGGGGTCCGGGAGTGGCCGGATTGGGATTAAACATTTTAGTATAGTGGTGGCGTTTAGTGACAGGGTACAAATAAAGTTTGGAAAAAGCTGAATAGATGCAAGATCGATTACTGCTAGTTAACAACAGTCCGATGCTCATCGCCCCGTAATTGGTGCGCATCTTTTTGCCGGCTTTTTTCATAACTAAGGAGAGCGTATTGGTGCCAGCAAATGCAACAAAGTTGAGGCTTTGATAAATATCCGCCTAGTCTAAATACCCCTAGTCCGCAGACCCCCGACATCGCCAACACTAAATAAACCTATTAACCCCTAAACTGCCGCCCCCCCTAATCATGACTATTAAATAAACCTATTAACCCCTAATCCACTGCCCACTCACATTGCCAACACTATTTAAACGTATTAACCCCTAAACCGCCAGCCCCCCACATCTCATCTAACAAACTAAACCTATTAGCCCCTAATCCTAACACCCCTCTAACTTTAAATTAAAAGTTACAATATAACTATCTTAAAATAAATAAAAACGTACCTGTGAAATACAAAAAACCTAAGAGTAAACTATAAATTAACCTAACATTACTATTCTAATAAAATAAAATAAACTACAAATTAAAAATCCTAAATTACATGATTAAATAAACCTAACACTACGAAAAAATTTAAAAATCTAACATTAAAATAAAAAAAACTAAAATTACGAAAATAAAAAAAAGAAAATTATCCAAAATAATAAAAATTACACAAAATCTAATAGTCCTATAAAAACAAAAAACCCACCCCAAAATAAAAACACTACATACCTTAACAATAAACTACCAATAGCCCTTAAAAGGGACTTTTGAAGGGCATTGCCCTAAATAAAACAGCTCTTTTACCTAAAAAATTACAAAGTCCCCCTAACAATAAACCCCCCACCAACCAACCCCCCAAAATAGAAAAACCTAAGTATAAAAAAAACCTAAAGCTACCCATTGCCCCTAAAGGGGCATTTGTATTGGCATTGCTCTTAAAAGGGCAATCAGCTCTTTTACTGCCCAAAGCCCCAATCTAAAAAAAAAAATAAAAAATAAAAAAATAAAAGAAAAACCTAACACTAACCCCGGTGTAAAAATGAGGGGTTTGACTTTTAGAGCACTGGGCTGACTTTTCACTTGGGTACAATTTGTACAGTAAGGATGGATTGCACCTGAATGACATGGGTGCAGGTGTGTTGGGGAAAAGGATGGTAGCAGATTTAGAGAATCTTTTAAACTAGGCAAAGGGGGAGGGTCAGTTAGAACACAATAGAACAGAGAGATCAGTCTGTGAATATGTCACTGCCTTAATATCTCAAGGAAGGGATGACTTAAGAAATGTCACATTAGAAAGTATAGATGAAAGCACACCAAGTAGCAACAGAAAGTACATGAAAACTAAATGTATGACAACAAATGCAAGAAGCATGACAGGTAAAATAAGGGAGCTGGAGCTTAGTTGTGGAAGAGGACTATGATGTTATCAGTATAACTGAAACTTGGTGGGATGATTCACATGACTGGTCAGTTAACTTAGAGGGGTATACTTTATTTAGGAGGGACAGGAATAATAAAAAGAGTGGAGGAATCTGAATTAGTGATGTCGCAAACATAAAAATTTGGGTTCGTGAACGGCGAACGTGAACTTCCGCAAATGTTCGCGAACGGGCGAACCAGGCGAACCGCCATAGACTTTAATAGGCAGGCAAATTTTAAAACCCACAGGGACTCTTTCTGGCCACAATAGTGATGGAAAAGTTGTTTCAAGGGGACTAACACCTGGACTGTGGCATGCCGGAGGGGGATCCATGGCAAAACTCCCATTTACATAGTTGATGCAGAGTCTGGTTTTAATCCATAAAGGGCATAAATCACCTAAAATTCCTAAATTGTTTGGAATAACGTGCTTTAAAACATCAGGTATGATGTTGTATCGATCAGGTAGTGTAAGGGTTACGCCCGCTTCACAGTGCGCAGTGTAGGTGATATACCTGGCCTGACCATGCTTTGCAAACCAGGTATCAGTGGTCAGATGGACCCTTGCCCCAACACTGTGTGCCAGACATGCGATTATAGCAGACTTATATGGCTTTGGCGTTGCTTTTTGGTAATTAGAAGGCTGCTAAATGCCACTGTTTTATGCCCAGCAGTGAAGGGGTTAATTAGGGAGCATGTAGGCAGCTTGTAGAGTTAATTTTAGCTTAAGTGTAGTGTAGTAGACAACCCAAAGTATTGATCTAGACTCATTTTGGTATATTTAATGCCACCATTTCACCGCCAAATGCGATCAAATTAAAAAAAAAACTTTAGCAATTTAAGGCCTAGATTTGGAGTTCGGCGGTAGCCGTCAAAACCAGCGTTAGAGGCTCCTAACGCTGGTTTTGGCCGCCCGCTGGTATTTGGAGTCAGTGATTAAAGGGTCTAACGCTCACTTTTCAGCCGCAACTTTTCCATACCGCAGATCCTCCTACGCCATTTGCGTAGCCTATATTTTCAATGGGATCTTTCTAACGCCGGTATTTAGAGTCGTTTCTGAAGTGAGCGTTAGAGCTCTAACGACAATATTCCAGCCGCCTGAAAATAGCAGGAGTTAAGAGCTTTCTGGCTAACGCCGGTTCATAAAGCTCTTAACTACTGTACCCTAAAGTACACTAACACCCATAAACTACCTATGTACCCCTAAACCGAGCTCCCCCCACATCGCCGCCACTCGATTAAAATTTTTAACCCCTAATCTGCCGACCGCCACCTACGTTATACTTATGTACCCCTAATCTGCTGCCCCTAACCCCGCCGACCCCTATATTACATTTATTAACCCCTAACCTGCCCCCCACAACATCGCCGCCAGCTACTTAAAATAATTAACCCCTAATCTTCCGACCGCAAAGCGCCGCCACCTACGTTATCCCTATGTACCCCTAATCTGCTACCCCTAACACCGCCGACCCCTATATTATATTTATTAACCCCTAATCTGCCCCCCTCAACGTCGCCGACACCTGCCTACACTTATTAACCCCTAATCTGCCGAGCGGACCTGAGCGCTACTATAATAAAGTTATTAACCCCTAACCCGCCTCACTAACCCTATCATAAATAGTATTAACCCCCTAATCTGCCCTCCCTAACATCGCCGACACCTACCTTCAATTATTAACCCCTAATCTGACGACCGGAGCTCACCGCTATTCTAATAAATGTATTAACCCCTAAAGCTAAGTCTAACCCTAACACTAACACCCCCCTAACTTAAATATAATTTACATCTAACGAAATAAATAAACTCTTATTAAATAAATTATTCCTATTTAAAGCTAAATACTTACCTGTAAAATAAATCCTAATATAGCTACAATATAAATTATAATTATATTATAGCTATTTTAGGATTAATATTTATTTTACAGGCAACTTTGTAATTATTTTAACCAGGTACAATAGCTATTAAATAGTTAAGAACTATTTAATAGCTAAAATAGTTAAAATAATAGCAAATTTACCTGTAAAATAAATCCTAACCTAAGATATAATTAAACCTAACACTACCCTATCAATAAAATAATTAAATAAACTACCTACAATTACCTACAATTAACCTAACACTACACTATCAATAAATTAATTAAACACAATTGCTACAAATAAATACAATTAAATAAACTATCTAAAGTACAAAAAATAAAAAAGAACTAAGTTACAAAAAATAAAAAAATATTTACAAACATAAGAAAAATATTACAACAATTTTAAACTAATTACACCTACTCTAAGCCCCCTAATAAAATAACAAAGCCCCCCAAAATAAAAAATTCCCTACCCTAATCTAAATTAAAAAAAGTTACAAGCTCTTTTACCTTACCAGCCCTGAACAGGGCCCTTTGCGGGGCATGCCCCAAGAATTTCAGCTCTTTTGCCTGTAAAAGAATAAATACAATACCCCCCCCCCCACATTACAACCCACCACCCACATACCCCTAATCTAACCCAAACCCCCCTTAAATAAACCTAACACTAAGCCCCTGAAGATCTTCCTACCTTGTCTTCACCATCCAGGTATCACCGATCCGTCCTGGCTCCAACATCTTCATCCAACCCAAGCGGGGGTTGGCGATCCATAATCCGGTGCTGAAGAGGTCCAGAAGAGGCTCCAAAGTCTTCCTCCTATCCGGCAAGAAGAGGACATCCGGACCGGCAAACATCTTCTCCAAGCGGCATCTTCGATCTTCTTCCATCCGGAGCGAAGCGGCAGGATCCTGAAGACCTCCAGCGCGGAACATCCATCCGGACCGACGACTGAACGACGAATGACTGTTCAGCCAATCAGAAAATTCCTACCTTAATTCCGATTGGGTGATAGAATCCTATCAGCCAATCGGAATTCGAGGGACGCCATCTTGGATGACGTCCCTTAAAGGAACAGTCATTCATCGTTCAGTCGTCGGTCCGGATGGATGTTCCGCGCTGGAGGTCTTCAGGATCCTGCCGCTTCGCTCCGGATGGAAGAAGATCGAAGATGTCGCTTGGAGAAGATGTTTGCCGGTCCGGATGTCCTCTTCTTGCCGGATAGGAGGAAGACTTTGGAGCCTCTTCTGGACCTCTTCAGCACCGGATTATGGATCGCCAACCCCCGCTTGGGTTGGATGAAGATGTTGGAGCCAGGACGGATCGGTGATACCTGGATGGTGAAGACAAGGTAGGAAGATCTTCAGGGGCTTAGTGTTAGGTTTATTTAAGGGGGGTTTGGGTTAGATTAGGGGTATGTGGGTGGTGGGTTGTAATGTTGGGGGGGGGGGTATTGTATTTATTCTTTTACAGGCAAAAGAGCTGAAATTCTTGGGGCATGCCCTGCAAAGGGCCCTGTTCAGGGCTGGTAAGGTAAAAGAGCTTGTAACTTTTTTAATTTAGAATAGGGTAGGGAATTTTTTATTTTGGGGGGCTTTGTTATTTTATTATGGGGCTTAGAGTAGGTGTAATTAGTTTAAAATTGTTGTAATATTTTTCTTATGTTTGTAAATATTTTTTTATTTTTTGTAACTTAGTTCTTTTTTATTTTTTGTACTTTAGATAGTTTATTTAATTGTATTTATTTGTAGCAATTGTGTTTAATTAATTTATTGATAGTGTAGTGTTAGGTTAATTGTAGGTAATTGTAGGTAGTTTATTTAATTATTTTATTGATAGGGTAGTGTTAGGTTTAATTATATCTTAGGTTAGGATTTATTTTACAGGTAAATTTGTTATTATTTTAACTATTTTAGCTATTAAATAGTTCTTAACTATTTAATAGCTATTGTACCTGGTTAAAATAAATACAAAGTTGCCTGTAAAATAAATATTAATCCTAAAATAGCTATAATATAATAATAATTTATATTGTAGCTATATTAGGATTTATTTTACAGGTAAGTATTTAGCTTTAAATAGGAATAATTTATTTAATAAGAGTTAATTTATTTTGTTAGAATAAAATTATATTTAACTTAGGGGGGTGTTAGTGTTAGGGTTAGACTTAGCTTTAGGGGTTAATACATTTATTAGAATAGCGGTGAGCTCCAGTCGTCAGATTAGGGGTTAATAATTGAAGTTAGGTGTCGGCGATGTTAAGGAGGGCAGATTAGGGGTTAATACTATTTATGATAGGGTTAGTGAGGCGGATTAGGGGTTAATAACTTTATTATAGTAGCGGTGCGGTCCGCTCGGCAGATTAGGGGTTAATAAGTGTAGGCAGGTGTCGGCGACGTTGAGGGGGGCAGATTAGGGGTTAATAAATATAATATAGGGGTCGGCGATGTTAGGGCAGCAGATTAGGGGTACATAGGGATAACGTAGGTTGCGGCTGTTTACGGAGCGGCAGATTAGGGGTTAAAAAAAATATGCAGGGGTCAGCGATAGCGGGGGCGGCAGATTAGGGGTTAATAATAATATGCAGGGGTCAGCAATAGCGGGGGCGGCAGATTAGGGGTTAATAAGTGTAAGGTTAGGGGTGTTTAGACTCGGGGTTCATGTTAGGGTGTTAGGTGCAGACGTAGGAAGTGTTTCCCCATAGGAAACAATGGGGCTGCGTTAGGAGCTGAACGCTGCTTTTTTGCAGGTGTTAGGTTTTTTTTCAGCTCAAACAGCCCCATTGTTTCCTATGGGGATATCGTGCACGAGCACGTTTTTGAGGCCGGCCGCGTCCGTAAGCAACTCTGGTATCGAGAGTTGCATTTGCGGTAAAAATGCTCTACGCTCCTTTTTTGGAGCATAACGCAGCATTTGTTTGAACTCTCGATACCAGAGTTAATTTTATGGTGCGGCCAGAAAAAAGCCCGCGGAGCGTTAACAGCCCTTTTACCGCCAAACTCCAAATCTAGGCCTTAGGTTTCTCACTGAAATTATTTACAAACAGCTTGTGCAATTATGGCACAAATGGTTGTAAATGCTTCTCTGGGATCCCCTTTGTTCAGAAATAGCAGACATATATGACTTTGGTGTTGCTTTCTGGTAATTAGAAGGCTGCTAAATGCTGCTGCGCATCACATGTGTATTATGGCTAGCAGTGAAGGGGTTAATTAGGTAGTTTGTAGGGAGCTTGCAGGGTTAATTTTAGCTTTAGTGTAGAGATCAGCCTCCCACCTGACACATCAGACCCCCTGATCCCTCCCAAACAGCTCCCTTCCCTCCCCCACCCCACAATTGTCCCCGCCATCTTAAGTACTGGCAGAAAGTCTGCCAGTACTAAAATAAAAGGTTTTTAATTTTTTTTTATTTTTTTATTTTTATTTAGCATATTTACATATGCTGTTGTATAGCATCCCCCCCTTAGCCCCAACCTCCCTGATCCCCCCCAAAACAGCTCTCTAACCCTCCCCATCTGCCTTATTGGCGGCCATCTTGGGTACTGGCAGCTGTCTGCTATTATTTCACAGTCAAAAAAGTGTTGTTTTTTTAAATGTACACTACTGTTACACCAGATACGAGTGGTGGCACTGGGCAAGTGGGCACAGTATACGCTGTGAGCCTGACACACACACTGGCAGGCAGGCAACTGCAATTAGATTACACAGTAAAAAAAAAAACAGCAGACTGATCTTCTAGCCCTAAAAAGGGCTTTTTGGGGTGCTGTCCTTACAGCAGAGATCAGATGAGTCCTTCAGGACTGTAGTGGATACTGAATACACTAGCCTAGCTATCGATTTCCCTATTAAATCAGCAGCAGCTACACTGTCCCTCCTCTCACTAAGAATACAGCTTCCGAATTAATCTAAAATGGATGCTGTCCAGGAGGTGGGAGAGTCTGGGAGGGAGGGTCTGCCGCTGATTGGCTGGAATGTGTCTGCTGACTGTGAGGTACAGGGTCAAAGTTTACTCAATGATGACGAATAGAGGGCGGACCGAACATCGCATATGTTCGGCGTCCGCGGCGAACACGAACAAGCTATGTTCGCCGGTAACTATTCGCCGGCAAACTATTCGCGACATCACTAATCTGAATGTATATTAAACCTAACCTTAAACCTACAATAAGGGAAGATATTTATGATACAAGTGACAATGTAGAGACCCTGTGGGTTGAAATAAAGAATGTGGGGGAATCCTAAAAAAATATTACTAGGAACATGCTACAAGCCCCCCAACATTAATGACCCGGAGGAAACACAACTACTAATCCAAATAGGTAAGGCTGCTAATAACAGTTTTGTAATTATGGGAGATTTTAACTACCCTGATATAAACTGGGCCAATGAAACTAGTAATTTAGCTAAGGGGGATAGATTTTTGAATGTTCTCAGGGATAACTTCTTGTCACAGTTAATAGAGGAGCCAACAAGGAGTAAAGCTATATTGGATTTAGTGCTGTCAAACAATCCAGATATAGAGGCCTATTTATCAAATGTCTGTCGGACCTGATCTGACAGTACAGATCAGGTCCGACAGACATCGCTGAATGTGGAGAGCAATACGCTCTCCGTGTTCAGCATTGCACCAGCAGCTCTTGTGTGGTTTAACTAAGACATTAAAATTCATGGAAGGTAGCATGTTAAATAATGACAGGGAGATGGCTGAGGTACTAAACCAATTTTTTCTTCAGTATAAACAAGAGAGGAACCATTGGATGATACTTTGGAACAAAATAGAACATGCCAGTCCATACCATTAACAGGGTTATGTTTAGAGGATATCAGGAAAAAACTGGATAATATTAAGGTAAATAAAACTCCAGGCCCAGATGGAATACACCCAAGGGTGTTAAGGGAACTTAGCACTGTTATAGACAAACCACTACTCTTAATTTTTCAAGACTCATTATCCCCAGGATTGACGTAAAGCTGATGTGGTGCCACTCTTCAGAAAGGGAAGCAGGGATGATACAGGAAGCTATAGACCAGTTAGTCTGACACCAACAGTGGGTAAGATATTTGAAGGGATTATAAGGGATTATATTGATGAGCATATTCGTGTAAACAAGATTATGAGTTCTAATCAGCATGGTTTTAGGAGAAATAGATCATGTCAAACTAATTTAATTAGTTTCTACGAGGAAGTAAGTAAAAATATAGATAAAGGGGAATCAGTTGATGTGATATACTTAGACTTTGCAAAGGCATTTGATACAGTGCCACATGAGAGATTGATGCACAAAATTAAGGGACTGGGGATAGCTGAAAATGTTAGCTCATGGATAAATAACTGGATTAAACACTACTTGTCAAAGTTCAAAAGTGACCATATAGAGACAGAACAAGAGTGCACAGTCTGACCATCCTGACAACATAAAACAACATAAAAGATGCATTCAGATGGTTTAGCAGTGGTGCGGAATGAAACAGATTACAATAGTTAAAGGGACAGTCTACACCAGATTTGTTATTGTTTTAAAAGATAGATAATCCCTTTATTACCCATTCCCCGGTTTTGTATAACCAACAAAGTTATATTAATATACGTTTTACCTCTGTGATTACCTTGTATCTAAGCCTCTGCAAACTGCTTCATTATTTCAGTTCTTTTGACAGACATGCAGTTTAGCCAATCAGTACAGACTCCTAAATAACTTCACAGGAGTGAGCACATTGTTATCTATATGACACACATGAACTAGTACTGTTTAACTGTATCTGTGAAAAACTATCAAAATGCTCTGAGCGGTTTTCAATGGTTTAGAAATCAGTTTGAGCCTACCTAGATTTAGCTTTTCAAAACTACCACCAAGGGAACAAAGCAAATTTAAAAATAAAAGTCAATTGGAAAGCTGTTTAAAATTGCAGTTCCTATCTGAATCATGAAAGTTTAATTTTGACTAGACTGTTCCTTTAACTTTGAAAGTCACAATTAATCAATCTCCTTAAAAAACCCGATTTAAAAAATGCCAGCACTCTTACGTACAATCATTACAGTGCGAATGTGGTTTACGGTCAAATATTAAAAATGCGAGTTAAAAACGCCATTTGTAGATGTTAAGGTTCTGAAGTGACCTTTCCTTCAGATCACCTTAGTTGTACAGGATATCACATAGTCTACACATTAATAAATGTATATGAACCTATACATATGTAAATTTGTGCTCTGTTCCCTGTATACATCCTCTCCAATAGGGATGAATAGAGCTTTAATGAAAGAATACTATGCATATTAATAAGCCTCTAAAATTTCTCCTGAGGCCATTTCAGAGTGTTTTACATTTGTGGACGAGACTGTTTGCAAATAATAGTTACAAAGTTTTCTAAAGTGCCCTTTCTAAAACTTATCAAGCACCTAGGGGTTTCAAATTCGAAAAGCCAGAACAGGCTTAAATAGATGTTTTAAAAAAAAACTTTAACAATATTATGATCTCCACAATCTTTTTGGCCCCATAGAAAAAATAGAGTTTTTATCTGTAAACCTGTTTTCAAGTGCGGAAATCAGATGAAAAAAAATGTGATCACGACAAATTTAAAGGTAGCCTTTTTGGCCTGAAAAAAGGTAAAAAAAAAACCCCACTACTGATAGATTGTGATTAAGGCAAAAATATTTTTAGTTATTGCAATATATTGTATATTCATAAATTATTTTGCTACCTTTTGTTGTAAAATACATCTGAAAATTGTGATTGTTCCCCTTTCTCTGAAAGGCTTAGGTCTATAGTGTTATCTAATTATCTGTGAACTAGTCTCCCCAACCTTTTCTCTCTAGTTATATGCTCTCTTAAGGTGGATTACTGGTTTTCTGTCAACCGTCGTGATAGGAAAGTTATTATTTGCAATATCAGTAGGCATACAAGGTAGAATAAGAGTAAATAGTACTGTGTATATACACAACATACCATATATACATTTTAGAGTGGTGCTTTCATTTAGGAACAAAAGCATTTTTGTTCCAAATATCTGGAAGAATGCACTGGGAATTTAACAAAAACTAAGAATTCAGCATTATTCCTTTATTTTCTAAAAATGGCTAATATATTTACCTTCACTGGACAGAGGACGAGCTAGCCAGATCCTTTTCATGCCAGAGACTGGCTAATTTTAGCGCAGGATCGGGGAGCCAATCACACACACCTCTAGGTAGCGCGGGCTGGGCTCTGGCATGACGAGGAGCTGGTTGCATGTAGGTAGTATTTTAATTACAGGTGATTTTTTTCATCTGTAGTTTTTTAAATATTTACACTTGTTTAAAGAATACTAATTTAAATGTTTAAAGAATATTCAGTAATTGCTTAATTTTAAACAAAACTAATACTGAATAGGGCAGCCACTAATTTCCCTGAATATTTGGTTTGGAAATGTGGACTGTTAACACAACACAAAGAAAGTCTCTCTTGCAAGTGCACAGCTAGATTAAAAGCAAAATGGAAGAACTAGTTACAGCATTTTGCCTAATGGGGATAGGTTCCGTACCACATCATGGTCTTTTCCTGCCTGTGTCCCTAAACCACAGCCACACAAAGGGCCTGTGTCTCCCTTGTTTGTATGGTTTGTATCTCAGTGTGTTTGGTTGAATGATGCATTATGTGGCTATGGGTAAGGGACCAAGAAAGGAAGAGACCTTGACATGGTCCTGGACCTATTACCATTTGGTAAAATGCTGTAACTACATTTTCCATGTTGCTTTTTAATCTAGCTGTGTGCTTGCAAGAGAATGCCAGACTTTCTACATACTGGGGGATATTTATCAAAGGTCTGGTGGACCTGATCCGACAGTGCGGGTCAGGTCCGCCAGACCTCGCTTAATGCGGAGAGCAATACGCTCTCCTTATTCAGCATTGCACCAGCAGGTCTTGTGAGCCGCCAGCAGGGAGGTGTCAATCGTTCTCGATCGGGTTGATTTTCTGCAATGTCTGTCCGCTTGCTCAGAGCAGACGGACAGGGTTATGGAGCAGCGGTCTTTATGGTCTTCCATCCGGAGCTTGATAAATGGGCCCCATTGTGTTAATCATTTTTTTTTGTAAAATTGTAGTGTTTTCACAACCTGTCTGACAACAATTAAAATATTCCTAACAGTCCCAATATCACAGAATAACTTCCATAATCCCATAAAAATTACCCCTAATGTCTAACCCAATCACTGAACAAATGCAATTAACCCTAACCTCAACTTCCCCACTGTAAGCCTAATGGTCTACCTGATCACCCACTTTATGACCTTCCATCAGGACTCCCTTCTTCTGAGGTCCCTTCCCCTATAACAAACAACCACAAACCTCTAAACACTCAAACACTAAATTTAAAAAAAATGCAAACTTTAAGGAGTCATGTTAAGTAATTCAGCTCTTTGTTTCCTAAAGCAACTACAAATACAAAGAACCAAATTGAATTACTTAACAACTGGCAGCAACATTAAAAATATCCATTAAAGTGAAGTAAGATTGACTTATGGGATTTATAATGTCTGGGTGTTACACATTATAGGGCCAATTTTTCACTTGTCTGGCGGACATGATCCGCTGTAGAGATCATGTCCGCCAGACATCGATAAATGCCGATAGCATACGCTGTCTGCATTTATCATTGCACATGCAGTTCTGGTGAACTGTTTGTGCAATGCTGCCCCTGCAGATTTGCGGACAATTGGCCGCTAGCAGGGGTGTCAATAAACCTGATTGTATGCGGCATACGAGTTAAGGACGCAGCCCCATTGTTTCCTATGGGGAAACACTTCCTAAGTCTGCACCTAACACCCTAACATGTACCCCGAGTCTAAACACCCCTAACCTTACACTTATTAAGCCCTAATCTGCCGCCCCCGCTATCGCTGACACCTGTATATTTTTTTAAACCCCTAATCTGCCGCTCCGTACACCGCCGCAATTTACGTTATCCCTATGTACCCCTAATCTGCTGCCCCTAACACCGCTGACCCCTATATTATATTTATTAACCCCTAATCTGCCGCCCCCAACGTCGCCTCCACCTACCTACACTTATTAACCCCTAATCTGCCGACCGGACCTCACCGCTACTATAATAAATGTATTAACCCCTAATCCGCCTCACTCCCGCCTCAATAACCCTATAATAAATAGTATTAACCCCTAATCTGCCCTCCCTAACATCGCCGACACCTAACTTCAAGTATTAACCCCTAATATGCCGACCGGACCTCACAGCTACTCTAATAAATTTATTAACCCCTAAAGCTAAGTCTAACCTTAACACTAACACCCCCCTAAGTTAAATATAATTTAAATCTAACAAAATAAATTAACTCTTATTAAATAAATTATTCCTATTTAAAGCTAAATACTTACCTGTAAAATAAACCCTAATATAGCTACAATATAAATTATAATTATATTGTAGCTATTTTAGGATTAATATTTCTTTTACAGGCAACTTTGTATTTATTTTAACCAGGTACAATAGCTATTAAATAGTTATTAACTATTTAATAGCTACCTAGTTAAAATAATTACAAAATTACCTGTAAAATAAATCCTAACCTAAGTTACAATTAAACCTAACACTACACTGTCAATAAATTATTAAATAAACTATCTACAATTATCTACAATTAAACCTAACACTACACTATCAATAAATTAATTAAATACAATACCTACAAATAAATACAATTAAAAAAACTAACTAAAGTACAAAAAATAAAAAAGAACTAAGTTACAAAAAATAAAAAAATATTTACAAACATTAGAAAAAAATTACAACAATTTTAAACTAATTACACCTACTCTAAGCCCCTTAATAAAATAACAAAGCCCCGCAAAATAAAAAATGCCCTACCCTATTCTAAAATTAAAATAGAAGAGCTCTTTTACCTTACCAGCCCTTAAAAGGGCCTTTTGCGGGGCATGCCCCAAAGAATTCAGCTCTTTTGCCTGTAAAAAAAAACATACCCCCCACCAACATTACAACCCACCACCCACATACCCCTAATCTAACCCAAACCCCCTTAAATAAACCTAACACTAAGCCCCTGAAGATCTTCCTACCTTGTCTTCACCACGCCGGGTTCACCGATCCGTCCAGAGGAGCCTCTGAAGTCTTGATCCAAGCCCAAGCGGGGGCTGAAGACGTCCATCCTCCGGCTGAAGTCTTGATTCAAGCGGCAGCTGAAGAATTCCATCATCGGGCAGAAGTCTTCATCCTATCCGGGCAGAAGAGGAGATCCGGACCGGCAAACATCTTCATCCAAGCGGCATCTTCTATCTTCTTCCATCCGATGACGAGCGGCTCCATCTTCAAGACCTCCTCTTCTTCCGACGTCCTAAAACAGAATGAAGGTTCCTTTAAGGGACGTCATCCAAGATGGCATCCCTCGAATTCCGATTGGCTGATCCAATCAGCCAATCAGATTGAGCTTGCATTCTATTGGCTGTTCCGATCAGCCAATAGAATGAGAGCTCAATCTGATTGGCTGATTCGATCAGCCAATCGGATTGAACTTGAATCTGATTGGCTGATTCCATCAGCCAATCAGAATTTTCCTACCTTAATTCCGATTGGCTGATAGAATCCTATCAGCCAATCGGAATTCGAGGGACGCCATCTTGGATGACGTCCCTTAAAGGAACCTTCATTCTGTTTTAGGACGTCGGAAGAAGAGGATGGATCCGCGCTGGAGGTCTTGAAGATGGAGCCGCTCGTCATCGGATGGAAGAAGATAGAAGATGCCGCTTGGATGAAGATGTTTGCCGGTCCGGATCTCCTCTTCTGCCCGGATAGGATGAAGACTTCTGCCCGATGATGGAATTCTTCAGCCGCCGCTTGGATCAAGACTTCAGCCGGAGGATGGACGTCTTCAGCCCCCGCTTGGGCTTGGATCAAGACTTCGGAGGCTCCTCTGGACGGATCGGTGAACCCGGCGTGGTGAAGACAAGGTAGGAAGATCTTCAGGGGCTTAGTGTTAGGTTTATTTAAGGGGGGTTTGGGTTAGATTAGGGGTATGTGGGTGGTGGGTTGTAATGTTGGTGGGGGGGTATTGTATGGTTTTTTTTACAGGCAAAAGAGCTGAATTCTTTGGGGCATGCCCCGCAAAAGGCCCTTTTAAGGGCTGGTAAGGTAAATGAGCTTTTCTATTTTAATTTTAGAATAGGGTAGGGCATTTTTTTATTTTGGGGGGCTTTGTTATTTTATTAGGGGGCTTATAGTAGGTGTAATTAGTTTAAAATTGTTGTAATATTTTTCTAATGTTTGTAAATATTTTTTTATTTTTGTAACTTAGTTCTTTTTTATTTTTTGTACTTTAGTTAGTTTATTTAATTGTATTTATTTGTAGGTATTGTATTTAATTAATTTATTGATAGTGTAGTGTTAGGTTTAATTGTAGATAATTGTAGGTATTTTATTTAATTAATTTATTGATAGTGTAGTGTTAGGTTTAATTGAAACTTAGGTTAGGATTTATTTTACAGGTAATTTTGTAATTATTTTAACTAGGTAACTATTAAATAGTTAATAACTATTTAATAGCTATTGTACCTGGTTAAAATAAATACAAGGTTTCCTGTAAAATAAATATTAATCCTAAAATAGCTACAATATAATTATTATTTATATTGTAGCTATATTAGGGTTTATTTTACAGGTAAGTATTTAGCTTTAAATAGGAATAATTTATTTAATAAGAGTTAATTTATTTTGTTAGATTTAAATTATATTTAATTTAGGGGGGTGTTAATAAATTTATTAGAGTAGCGGTGAGGTCCGGTTGGCATATTAGAGGTTAATACTTGAAGTTAGGTGTCGGCGATGTAAGGGAGGGCAGATTAGGGGTTAATACTATTTATTATATGGTTATTGAGGCGGGAGTGAGGCGGATTAGGGGTTAATAACTTTATTATAGTAGCGGTGAGGTCCGGTCGGCAGATTCGGGGTTAATAATTGTAGGTAGGTGGAGGCGACGTTGGGGGCGGCAGATTAGGGGTTAATAAATATAATATAGGGGTCGGCGGTGTTAGGGGCAGCAGATTAGGGGTACGTAGGGATAACGTAGGTGGCGGTGGTGTGCGGTTGGCAGATTAGGGGTTAAAAAATTTTAATAGAGTGGCGGCGATGTGGGGGGACCTCGGTTTAGGGGTACATAGGTAGTTTATGGGTGTTAGTGTACTTTAGAGCACAGTAGTTAAGAGCTTTATGAACCGGCGTTAGCCCTTAAAGCTCTTAACTCCTGACTTTTTTCTGCGGCTGGAGTCTTGTCGTTAGATTTCTAACGCTCACTTCAGCCAAGACTCTAAATACCAGCATTAGAAAGATCCCATTGAAAAGATAGGATATGCAAATGGCGGTATGGAAAAGTTGCGGCTGGAAAGTGAGTGTTAGACCCTTACCTACAAGACTCTAAATACCAGCGGTAGCCCAAAACCAGCGTTAGGAGCCTCTAACGCTGATTTTGACGGCTAACGCAGAACTCTAAATCTAGCCGAGTGTTATCTATATGGCCCACATGAACTATCAGTCTCCTGTAGTGAAAAGCAAATACAAAAGCATGTGATTAAGAGACTGTCAATAGAGCCTTTGAAACAGGCAGAAATTTAAAGGTTTAAATGTTATAAAGTATATTAATCTAACAATGCTGGTTGTGCAAAGCTGGGGACTGAGCAGTTAAGGCATTATCTATCTTTTTAAACAATAACTATTTTTGTGTAGACTGTCCCTTTAAGTGCCCCTTTCAATATTATTTATCCAAGTGATTCACCTTTAGAAAGCAAAAAATGCGGGATTACTTTACGTGTTTCAGTATTAATGTAATGGCTTTTGTCAAGATCTTTTGTCAAGAAAGAAACCAGTAAATACAGTAGATTAGCATAATCAACAAAGGTTTGTTAAAAAGACAATGCAATAGCACTAGGGGGCATATTTATCAACCCCCGAATGGAGCTTGAGGCCCCTTGTTTCTGGCAATCCTTCAGGCTCGCCAGAAACAGAAGTTATGAAGCAGCGGTCTAAAGACCGCTGCTCCGTAGCTTGTCCGCCTGCTCTGAGGCGGCGGACAGAAATCAACCCAATCGAATGCGATCGTGTTGATTGACACCCCCTGTGAATCTTCAGTGGGCAGCAGTGCACCAGCAGTTCACAAGAACTGCTGGTGCAATGATAAATGCTGACAGCGTATGCTACTTCTTATCATGTCCACTCGCACATTGTTAAATATGCCCCTTAGGTTTGTCTAAAGACCGCTGCTCCATAACCTGTCTGGCTGCTCTGAGGTGGCGGACAGATATCGCCGGAAATCAACCCGATCCAATATGATCGGGTTGATTGACACCATGTGCAACTGACATGATACGCAATATCGGATCATGTCCGCTCGCACATTAATAAATAGGCCCCTGAGTCTGAACTTCAAATGAGTAATATATTTTGTTCTGACAAATTTCAATGTTATGTCTTCTTCCACTCCCTCTGTATCATGTGACAGCCATTAGCCAATCACAAATGCATATAGGTATATTCTGTGAATTCCTTCACATGCTCAGTAGGAAATGGTCACTCAAAAAGTGTAAATATAAAACAAACGTGCACATTTTGTTAATGGAAGTAAACTAGAAAGTTGTTTAAAATTGCTGCTCTACCTGAATCATTAAAGTTAAATTTTGACTTGAGTGTGTCTTTAATGCATATGCACAGAGATGGTATCAGTCTTGGGATATAGAGGGAACCCACCAGAAAAAGTGCTACAAGTAAAAACAAGTGGCACAAACAAGTGGGACAAATATGTTTTGAACAATGTGAACTGTGTAACAAGTGCTCTCTGCTGCTCCATTCTCCAAGGTGCACCATCAGCATATAGTCTATTGCAAATCCACAAAGCTACTTTCTTCAGTTAAGGTCAGTAAACTTGCAGATAGGTAAACACAATTGTTATTCTCTCTCTTGTGTAGAATTAAGAAAAAAACTTCTTACATTTGTTGGGACACATCTAAAACAAATCCACCTGTGTGCAGAGATGGGGGCAAGTTGTGTTAATTATTATTATCGGTTATTTGTAGAGCGCCAACAGATTCCGCAGCGCTAATTTGCAACAAATATATAAATAATAAATATAAATAAATAAATACAAATGATTTTATATACAGTATATATATATATATATGTGTTAGTAGACTATAAGAAAAGAAACGGATGCATCATGATAAATGTTCCTGCAAAAGATAGGGAATAAAGCACTCTTTAAACATATCTTGAAAACTGCATATTTATTCTGCGCGTTTAGCTCTAGGCATAAAGTAGGCAGTCAACTGCCAATATATCACCTAAAAAGTTAGCAATATATACAGAGAAAAGTGTAAAATGTATACATTTAAAAATTAATAGCTATGTCACGTGACTAGCAAGGTCCCACCCATAAAGTAATTCACATCAGAAGCAAGAAAAAATCCAGGTTATAGTGATTCCACTACACCCCGGCTGCACACAGAACCCCCTTGGCAAAAGCCAGGATGCAAGGCATGGGCAGGTTCACAAATAGGGTTCTAAGTGGGTCGCAATAACCTGAAATGCAGGCAGCCTTTAACAGAGTGAGCAGAGTAAACATTATATAAAAGCTATTAGTATAAGCAGGGTTAGGCAAACATTAAGCAGAAGTACATAGCTGTACGATAGCAGCAAGTTCATACATAGAAAAGTAAAATGGTCACCAGCAATAATAAACCCTCCACAGTGCAGTATTTGGGAACAAACACAGTCACAGTGTATAAAGAACTCCAAGTTCCAATGAAATACTTTACAAAGGGAGGTAGACCAAACATATCTGCATTTACATCCAGAAGGAATTTTGTTCAATTCCAAGCTTAACTTCCGACTATCCAGTGCCTGCTCAGATAGTATCGCCACACTTCCATGGCTCTAGGTCATCACCAAGCATAGCATATGGCTGCTGTAATCTCTCAATCCTGCCTGCTTAAAAAACGCCACCAAACACCCATGGTTTGTAACAAAACTTTGCTCCGATGTGATGGGTGTGGTCATGTGGCACTAGCATCCAATGCCTACAAATATCCTAAAAACTGGCCATGTCAAGTTTCTCATTCATACCTCTAGGTACGAACGTTCTAAGAGTATACATCCACTTACATTCTTTTTGTAAAAGACTTTTATAGTGGTCTCCTCCTCTGCCATGGAGATGACCTTTATCTATGCCTGTGAATTTTAGGCATTCAGGGTCACTATCATGTTTTGTTTGGAAATGTCATGCCACACTACTAGTTTGTATCTTGTTTTTGATATCATCTCTGTGTTCTTTTATTCTGTCCTTAAAAATACACTTAGTTTTGCCAACATAAAAGCTGGGGCAAGAATATGCAAGGAGATACGCTACTCCTTCTATATTACAATTAAAAAAATGTAAAGGGGCATATTTATCAATGTGCGAGCGGACATGATACGAAGTAGTGAATCATGTCTGCTGCACATCGATAAATGCCGACAGCATATGCTGTCAGCATTTATCATTGCACCAGCAGTTTTTGTGAACAGCTGGTGCAATGCCACCCCCTGCATGGCATGTTTATCACATTTTTCCTTGGAAGAACAGGCAAGGCCTGGGCAGGTTCACAAATAGGGTTCTAAGTGGGTCACAATAACCTGAAATGCAGCAGCCTAAGTACTCATCTGGGCTCCACCCATGGGATTGGTGAAAAGATATATACAGTGTTGTATTGAACAAAATATTCAAATACAATATATGTCAAAATCATTTGAAATGTATTTAGTTACGATGCCGTTCACAATGCCATCAATGTAGTAGGAGCATAAAACCACCAGAAAATATCAAAGTGGTATAAAAAGAAAAATGTAACTTTTAAGCAAAGAGTGACATGGACAAGAAGAAGGCGAAAACATAAAGGAAAAATATTAACCTAAAAACTGGCCATGTCAAGTTTCTCATTCTGACCTCTAAGTACGAACGTTCTAAGAGTATACATCCACTTACATTCTTTTTGTAAAAGACTTTTATAGTGGTCTCCTCCTCTGCCATGGAGATGACCTTTATCTATGCCTGTGAATTTTAGGCATTCAGGGTCACTATCATGTTTTGTTTGGAAATGTCATGCCACACTACTAGTTTGTATCTTGTTTTTTATATCATCTCTGTATTCTTTTATTTTGTCCTTAAAAATATGCTTAGTTTTGCCAACATAAAAGCTGGGGCAAGAATATTCAAGTAGATACACTACTCCTTCTGTATTACAATTAAAAAAATGTATAGGGGCATATTTATCAATGTGCGAGCGGACATGATACGAAGTACGCTGTCAGCATTTATCATTGCACCAGCAGTTTTTGTGAACAGCTGGTGCAATGCCACCCCCTGCAGATTTGCAGCCAATTGGCCGCTAGCAGGGGGTTTCAATCAACCGGCGATCGTATTCAATCGGGTTGATTTCTGTCCGTGGCCTCAGAGCAGGTGGACATGTTATGGAGCGGAGGTCCTTAGACTGCTGCTCATAACTTCTGTTTCTGGCGAAGCTTGATAAATATGCCCCTTACTCTGAAAATATCTGGCTATTTCCTGAAAAATATGTAGTTTTTTTCATAAATTTGCAAGTAACACATTTTCCAAATGGGAAATTACCTATATTAAGATGGCTCTTAAGCCAATTTTTCTTAGAGGGAGTAGGAACAAATTAGCTTGTAACAAGCTTATCTCGCAAGTTCGGTACCCTTCTGGTTGTAAGCTTAGGATTATCACCTACTTCTTTGACAATGTTAGTGTCACTAGTTAGAATAGGTCAATGTTTCTTTAAAATCATATTTATACTGCTCCAATGGCAATTATTTTTAATAATTACTTTTATGGGGGATTGTGAATTTTCCTTTTTATTAAAGAGCAACGCTTTTCTATCTTGTCTTCCAGCTTCTACTCTTGCTCTTGTAACACTTTTCTTTGAGTATCCTCTATCCATAAATCTTTCCTGCATAACCTTGGCATGTTTATCACATTTTCCTTGGAAGAACAGTTGCGACGTAGTCGCAAAAATTGTCCCTTAGTAATACCTTTGATCATATGCACAGGGTGATGGCTAGATGCCATCAACAGGCTGTTAGTAGCAGTGTCTTTCCTATAATTTTCAGTGACAAGAGCTAATTTTTCATTGCTTATTTTAACATAGAGAAAATAAAAAAATTCTCACTAAATTATAAAGTAAGATGTATATTGGACTCATTCAGATTGAGATCTTGAACAAAAGTATGTAGAAGATCAAGGTTTCCTTCCCAAATGAGAAGGATATCGTCCACATACCTCAGTCAGAAATGAACATGGTCATCAAATAGTTTATTTTGGTAAACCGCGTCCATTTCCCCAAATGAAGATATGCATATGTGGGGGCACAAGTGACCCCTATAGCTGTTCCTCTTAATTGCTCAAAAATCTTATCATCAAAAAGGAACACGTTATTCTCAAGGATGAAACGTAACAGCCTGATGGCAAATTCGGTATATTCATCATACATCTGGCCTCTGCTAGACAGATATTCCTCACAGGCTTTTATGCCAATTTCATGAGGGATGGAGGAATACAAACTCTCCACATCTAATGACACTAAAATAGCATCATCAGAAATAGACATGTCATTAATTTTCCTTAGTAAGTCTGGAGTGTCAAGAACAAATGAAGGGAGAGAAGACAATATTTTTGGACAGACTCCCTATACCCGCTATAATAGGGCGTCCTGGATGGTTACTTAGGTTCTTATGCACTTTTGGAATGCAATAAAAGACAGGCATTACGGGGTGTTCAACATAAAGATATTTTTGTTCTGTGAACGTTATTAGACCTTCACCTTTTGCATCAATAAGGATCCTGTACAACTCTGTCAGGGTGCCAGGAATCAGACTGAGACGAGAAGTGCAAAAATAACCACACCTTTATTCATAGCAAAAAATAATAAAAAATCCACAAGTCAAATAACAAGCCAGGAGTCAAAACCAGAGCTGGTAGTCAGACGAGCCGAGTCACGAGCCAAAGCGAATAGTCAGACGAGCCGGAATCAGGAACAAGGAAAACAGCAGAGTCAGGAACAAGCCAGGGATCAGGAACCAGGAGGGACATCAGGCAGCCAGGTAATACACAGGAATGCTCACAAACAGGTCTGAGACAATGCAAAGGCAGAGCATACTAAACAGAGGCCCTTTAAATAATAAGTGATGACATCACAATTCTGAGACTGCATCCTGTCTCACATGGATGATGCACACCATTCTGGCCATAAAAGGAAGTGTAGGAAATGAGCAGCATCCCCCACAATGCACCGTAGTCAGGAAGAGAGGTGAGTAAAATGGCTGCCAGCAGCACATGGCAAACAACAGGGAAAAAACCCTGACAAACTCAGACTTCAGGGATGGAATAGGATTAGAAAGCATTCTTTTGTATTGGTTTTTATCAAGAAGTTGTCTTTAAGATTATACATTGTTTCATCCCAGAGAACAACATTGCCGCCCTTATCGGCAGACTTGATGACCACATTAGGAGCTCTAATGAGTTCATCAAGTGCCTTTCTTTCCTTCTGGACTAAAATATTGGCACCCCTGCATTTCTGTCAGATAATGCACCACTTCGCCCAGAAAATTGTTGCACTTACAAATGTTTAGGCATTCTCATGTTTATTTCTTTTGTTTGTATTGGTATGACACAAAAAAGAGGAGAAAAAAGCCAAATCTGACACATTACACGTAAAACTCCAAAAATGGACTGGACAAAATTATTTGCACCTTCTCAAAATTGTAAGAAATAATTGCATTCTAAGTTTGTGATGCTCCTGTAATTTGTAATTAAGCTCACCTGTATCAATTAACAGGTGCTGGCAATATATAAATCACACCGGCAACCAGTTAAAATGGTGAAAAATGTACTCAACCTTTCTATTGTGTGTCTCTGTCCACACGGAGCAAATTTGGTGAAGACCATCATTCTACTGTTTTCAGAAAAAGAAATGAGGCTTTTAAAGAAAATAATACAGTCCCTACAGTCAAACATGGTGGAGGTTTACTGATGTTTTGGGGTTGCTTTGCTGCTTCAGGCACTAGATGTCATAACGGTGGGCATGGCATTATGAAATCTGAAGACTACCAAAGAATTCTGTTGTGCAATGTAGGGCCCAGTGGCAGAAAGTTGGGTCTCTGCCTGAGATCATGGGTCTTTCAGCAGGACAATGACCCAAAGCACACATCAAAAAGCACCCAGAAATGGTTTAAGATAAAGCACTGTAGAGTTCTAAACTGGCCAACAATGAGTCCAGATCTCAAACCTATAGAGCACCTGTGGAGAGATCTCAAAACAGTAGTTGGGAAAAGGAACCCTTCCAATCTAAAAGACCTGGAGCCATTGGCGAAAGAAGAGTGGTCCAAAATTCCAGTAGAGAGGTGTAAGAAACTCATTGATGGTTACAGGAAGCAATTGATTTCAGTTATTCTTTCCAAGGGGTGTGCTACCAAATATTAAATTGAGGGTGCCAATAATTTTTGGCTTTTTTTTTCTCCACTTTTTTTGTGTCATATATAGGGGTTTTAACGTGACATTGGGAGGTGGGTAAGACTTTTACGGGTGATGTAAAAATTTTTTGTTTTTTACTTATGCGCCGGCAGTTTATAAACCTGATTCATCTGATGTGCAAGGTGCAACTGCTGAAACCTGTGCCGCATGTGTAATCTCGCCCCTAGTCAGAGCTGGTGCCTAAGAAATTGGTCTCATAAAATATTGTGCACAAATTGATAATTGAAGTTAATTTAACAGTTTTTTTGCTTTGTTTTTTTAAACTGCACGCTCTGTCTGAATCATGAAAATGTAATTTTGCCTCATTTTAAATACTATGACATATCTTAGGCAATGTTTTTAATATGTGATTTCAAATTAAGCTGCATTTATATTGCAGCTTTCCAAACACAGATATCATGCGGATAATTTAAATAGCAAATTGGACATTTATACACAAAATTTTAGCATGCTGAAATTACTGTCACAACCCACATTGAAACATGACTTGTGCAAGTAATCGTATTTAATATTTTATTGAGTAATTTGAGCCATTCTGTTTTTTATTATTATTCTGATGGTTTAGAAGGGGCTCTGATTCTGTAATTCTAAGCCTCTTTATATTTATTGATGTGAAGAAATGGACTTAAGTATATGAAGGTTAAAAAATAAATAAATCTTTTAGTCACTCTTTGAAGCAGTTGGCTGTAAAAGAAACCCCTATTGTCTAATCCAATGTTTGGATTAGAAGGAAAGCACAATTTTGAAGGATTACTTAAGATGAACTGCTTTGTATTCAGCAGAACATCAAATAGATAGCCATGAAGGAATTAATTATACTGCAGCACAAAAACATCTACTCTCTTCTCGGGGAATTTTCTCTATAATTAAAATGCTTATGGACGGCTCTTATCTAGAATACATTACACAAACTACCTTAAAGAAATAATATGAATCTCAATAATTGGAATGAAGTGAGCAGATTAAAGTTCTGCATTAGGACTTTTAAATGTTAGTACATGAGAAGTGAAACCACATTTCTCTAAGATAGTTCAACTCTATGAAAATGTAAATGCTTTTATCATTAATTCTGTTCTCTGTTGCGGTACAGTATGGTATTGTTTTAGGCAGTTGTAACATAGAATAAAAAGATATAGGTTACAATAAATATATATATATATTTTTTTTTGTTTAAATAGTTTTTATTGAGGTTTACGGTGAAAAGACATACATGTACATATATAGGTGAAACTGCTATATAACAACAAGAAGCAGCATCATACAGAAAGCATAATGGCTCAGTAGCTACCAACATCAAGTCAATAATAAACAATAGTATGTCATACAGAAAGTTCCAAGGCTAAACAAACCTCACACATTTTTTCTTTTATGTATCACATCGGTTCATCAACATTCAATAAGCAATATTTTATGGTGTAGACATAGTTTGTTGAGTTATATATCAATATCAAGTTAAAGACGAGAGATAGAGCAAATCAACAAATATATGACATGTATTTAAGGAAAAAGGAAGGAGGGAGAAGAGGGGAGAGAAAAAAAAAGGGTGGGGGGAAAAGGGAGGGGGAAGAAAGGGATGAGAAGGGGAGAGGGAAGGGGACAATGACTTCTTACATCTAACTCTAGGTGCTATTCTGGTTCCAAATCTCCACAGGGGGACCCACTGGCGGCCGGCACCCACTCCCTCTAGGTGGTGTTACCAATAATCCCAACACAAAGAGCATCTCTAACACACAATAATCTCACCCTCTAGGCATTGTCGCCAGGCTTCCCAACACAAACAATGAATCGTGATTTTGTTGTTAGCTGCAAACACCGCGCATTCCATTGTTTCAATGTGCGCCATTGTGGACTTAATCTGACTTCATCTTGGACCCTTAGATTGGAGCCATGCCCTAGCAATATTCAGCTTAACAGACATGAAGATATATATACACAGAAATTTTAAGTGTTGAGGCATCTTATCGGAGAATAAGTGAAACAGTGCTGCAGCTGGGCGATTAGATTCCACCATACCTAGTTTGGTGCAGTAGTAAAATGCCCTGTTCCAGATTCTTTGAATCTTGGGACACTCCCACCACATATGAGCTGGGGATCCCACTCTGCCACATCCTCTCCAACACATAGGGGAATTTGTTTTGGAGATCTGAAATAAGCGTAAGGGAGTGTAATGCCATTGTGTCAAAATCTTAAAGTAGAGTTCAAAGTAGGTAATGCTGTGAACCACGTTCTTGGTTAGTAAGGTTGCGGATCTCCAAGCCTCTTCAGGAGCGCTGAAGTGCAGAGCACCTTCCCAATGAGTGATATAGAAAGATTTATTATATATAGGTGCCTGTATGAGGGCAGAATAGGCAAGAGAGAACACCCTCGGGGCGAGATATCTTGCATCCCAAAGCTTTTCCCACAAGGTTCGGGATCTCAAGGGTCCTGAGGCAAAGCCCCAAGCACGTAAGAAGTTTCGTAGTCTAAAGAACTCAAAGCTCATTAAAGGTGAGGGGGAGAATCTGCTTTGAAATAGAGCAACTGAGAGCAAACTTGTATCCGAGAACAAATCCTTTACAGTCTAGATCTCTAGTGCTTCCCACTCCAGAGGATGTGGATCTGCTAAGGCCCCCAGTAGGCCTATGATGAAGTGAGTTGGGGAGGGGTGTGGAGCAATTCCATGCCTATGATGAATTTTATCCCAAAACTTCAAGTTAGAGGCTATGATGCAGTTTAAACTTAACTCTGGTTTCCTAGAGTGTCTTGGAATCCTAATTAGATCTCGCAGACTAAATCCCTTTGGTAGGGATGCCTGTTCAATTTCTGCCCATCTACTCTCGGTAGAATCTATACCCCAATCTGTAATATGGGCTAACCTGGATGCTTCATGGTAAACCGCTATATTAGGAGCTGACACTCCGCCAGCTAATACTGGATAAGACATGATTTTCATCGCCACTCTGGGGCGTTTTTTCTTCCAAATAAAATTGTTGCACAACCGCTGGAACTGTGAAATGATGCTCTTAGGTATAGGGAGAGGGAGACACCGGAAGAGATATGTTAATTTTGGTAAGAGGTTCATTTTAATGGCAGCTATCCTGCCCCACCAGGAGATATTAGGTGAATCCCATTTTACAAAATACTCTTTAAACTTACGTAATAGGGGGTGGAAGTTAGATGATATAATAGTAGAGATATTGTGCGATAAAAAAAACCCCAAATGTTTTAGCTGTGTAGAGGACCAGACAAAAGGAAATTTGTCTAAACTTGAAATGTTTAAAGTGAATGCTTCGGTTTTAGTGTAATTAAGTTTGTACATGCTAATGTTCGAAAATGTTTCTAGTAAATCGAATAATTTCGGTAAGGATTCCAGCGGGTCGGTGACCAAAACAGTTAGATCATCTGCAAACAAAACCACCTTTTGGGTTGTATCATATAGTTTAATCCCCGTTATCTCCGTGGACCCCCTAATGGCTTCCGCAAGCGGCTCCATCATAAGGGCGAAAAGTAAGGGGGATAACGGGCACCCTTGCCGGGTTCCGTTTGTGATATTGAATTCGGGGGACAAAAAACCTAGGCCTCTTACTCGAGCCGAAGGATTGGAATATAGCGCAAACATTTTTGTGCAAATAGAAGATGTGAACCCAAAATGCATCAACACTTCTCTCATATACAGCCAGTCGACTCGGTCAAACGCCTTTTTGGCATCAAGCGACACCGCGGCGCATGGCAGACCGAGCTGACCTACTTCAAAAAATATATTCAAC
Organism: Bombina bombina; assembly: GCF_027579735.1. NCBI lineage: Eukaryota > Metazoa > Chordata > Amphibia > Anura > Bombinatoridae > Bombina > Bombina bombina. The sequence continues at coordinate 48,974,632 of NC_069504.1, read as the reverse complement.
AATCGTCTAGTATTATCGGGGCTTTGTCGCCCTAATGTGAAACCCACTTGGTCCGGGGTCACTAGGCATGGGATCATCTTATTAAGACGCTTAGCCAAGATCTTGGCATACAATTTCGCATCCAAATTTAGAAGAGAGATTGGTCAAAAATTGGGGCAAGCGTCCGGGGTACAATAAATATATTGAATATGTGAAAACAAAGTACAAGTATCAATACATAACTACAATGACAATGTACATAAATTGTTTTACCATGTATATCAACATATACAAATTATACATAATGGGCACCATATACAATGTGCGTCAGCTGCTGAAAGTATCATTACACTCTCACTTGAGTGTGTAATGCTACCTCCTTCTCTCATTCAACCAATCGTGTTCAGGATCATTTATATCCACAAACTTAGAGGTGGCGGATTGGGTAAGGATCATCTTTTTACAAGGCTTGTCAATGCTACATGTATTTTGCATAAACAGAAATGTACAGGCTTTTCAAATATAAATTGAAATTAACATTAAGATACTAGCATGTATTTAAAGAGGCATTAATTCAAGGGAGGAAAGCTTTATTCTGTCACTATATAAATCCCTGGTAAGACCTCACCTTGAGTATGGAGTGCAGTTCTAGGGACCGATCGCAAAAAAAGATATTTCAGAACTAGAAAAAGTTCAGAGAAGGGCCACAAAACTAATAAGGGAGATGAAGAATTTAAGCTATGAGGAGAGGCTAGCCAAACTGGGTCTGTTTTCTCTAGAAAAAAGGCGTTTGAGAGGTGGCATGATTACTTTTTATAAAAATATTCAAGGCCCTTATACAGAGATGGCAGAAGCTCTGTTTATTCCAAGAAAATTGTTTGTGACAGGGGGTCACAATTTAAGGAGAAACGTAGGTTAAGAACTAGATTTATCAAAGGCAAGTTGTAGTGTCTATTACGTACGTCTGTAACTGTGCCTCAACTCGCCTCTGCGAGGGCGCACATGTGCGCTTATATTTATCACTAAGCTGCTCGTAATTATACGCTTTTTGAAACTTGCGAGCTGCGGTGTATTATGATAAATCCCGCTGATCGCAATTTCACTTTCCCATATTTATCATGCCTATATATATTTTTATATAGCTATCACAATAACAATATTATTGCATTCATGGTATTTTTAATTTAATTGGACTAATAAGAATAAATTATATATTTACATTTGTATTTTTGTCCACTCCTAAAAATATTGAATTGCAATAAACTTCTTATTTTGATATCTATGTATATGTACTAACATGGCTACTCGAATTAAAGTGTAAAACCATTTACATAATTTATATGTATGAGAGAAATAGAATTTAGAAAGCAGTCTATGGAATGATATGTGTATTTGTATTGTAATCTCCTTAAATCAATTATCACTTCTAAAAAGTGAGACCTTACACTTGTAAATAGTCTTTAACATTTATTCTTCAAAAGAAAAACTTTTTTAAACTGTCTATGCCAAATGCATCCAAATGCTACATGTCCTGTTGTACTATCCCAAACATATTTCTTTTTATTGTTAATTCAACTCTCCTCATTGTGCCATACTAGTTCTGTAATGTGCAATAAACTCTCCTCATTGTGCCTATTCTTTAATGTGCAATAAACTCTCCTCATTGTGCCATACTCATACTGCAATGTTCTATACACTCTCCTTTTTATTGTGCCATACTCATTCTGTTATATGCCATAAACTCTCCTCATTGTGCCTATTCTTTAATGGGCAATAAACTCTCCTCATTATGTTAAACTCATTCTATAATATGCCATAAATTCTCCTCATTGTGCCATACTCACACTGTGTAATGTTCAAAAAAATTCCTCATTTGTGCAATACTCATTCTGCAAATTTAAAAAAATATCCTCATGGTGTCATTCTTTAATGTGAAATAGATTCTTCACATTGTGCCATAATGATATACTGTAATGTGAAAAACTAACCTCGTGCCATTTTCAATTTGTAATTTCGACGTAAAATAATCCCATAGACACATTTTTTTTTTTTTAACCAAAAAACATATTTATTAATAATAATAATACATTAATAATAAATTAACAACTAAAGAAAATAAATAAATCTAAATTGCATTGCTTCGAATGCTTCTCATGCCGAAATAACACTATTTGAAAGGTTGCGTAGCTTTTTCTCAGTTTCTTTGAAAAAGTTTATTATTTCAGTTTTGTTCACTCTTGTTGTTCCTGAAATAAATAATAGAAATTTGATTAATTACTTTCCGATCTGCCTGCATCTCAATGTATAGAAATATCTACTGATCTATCTATCTATCATCTATCTATCTATCTATCTATCTATCTATCTATCTATCTATCTTTATTTCAATCTAATGATGTATCTATTTAATTATTCAACTTACCTTCTTCTGACTGTGTCTCCTCATCGTTCTCCTCCTCCTCCTCCTCAGCCACGCCTGGACTATCCACAATTCCCACGGTGGACGCCTCTGAAAAATAAAAAATCGAAGAATAAAAATTGGTATCAATCTATCTATCTATCTATCTATCTATCTATCTATCTATCTATCTATCGTTATTTCTATTGACCCATCTATCTATCTTTCAAAATAAAATCTATCTTGATCTAACTATCATTATCTCAATGTATCTATATGTCTATCTATTAATCTATCTATCTATTATCTATCTATCTATCTATCTATCTATCTATCTATCTATCTATCTATCTGTATTTCTATTGACCAATCTATCTATCTTGCAAAATAGAATCTTATTGATTTATATATCTATCAGTTTCTCAATTTCGCTATATGTCTATTTATCTATCTATCATCTATCTATCTATCTATCTATCTATCTATCTATCTATCTATCTATCTATCTATATACCAGTATTTAAATGTAATGGTGTATCGATTTCAGTAATCAACTTGCCTTCTTCACAATGAGTCTCCTCCTCCACTGCCTCCTCCTCCACTGCCTCCTCCTCCTCCGCCTCCTCCTCCTCCAGAGCCACGTCAGGAGTATCTTTATTGGCCAAGGTGCCCACTTCTGCAAAATCAAAATTAGAAGAATAAAAATTAGTTACTAACAAAATAATTACATGTATTCATTCTATCAATCAGTAGATAATGATTGAACTATCCATCTATATCTAACTATTTATCTATCTGTATTTCCATTAATATATCTATCTTTCAATCTACCACTATCACTATCTATCTCTCAGTCTATCTGCATTTCAATTAATCAATCTATCTATCTATCTATCTATTTGTATTTTAGTTGATACATCTATCTATGTTCCTATCTAAAATTTAACTATCTATTAATCTATCTATATTTAAATTTATTGATCAATCTATCTGTATTGCAATCTAATGATATATTGATTTCAGTAATCATCGTACCGTCTTCCGACTGTGTCACCACCTCCTTCTCCCATTTAACTTCATGAGCTAATTATATTATTATAAGAATAAAATAATTAATAGATCGAAATTTCAATATACCAGTATATCTCTCTCTCTCTCTCTCTCTCTCTCTCTCTCTCTCTCTCTCTCTCTCTCTCTATCTATCTATCTATCTATCTATCTATCTATCTATCTATCTATCTATCTATCTATCTATCATCTATCTATCTATCAATCATCGATATATCTATCTACCAATCTATCTATGGATCTGCATTACTAATTATCTATCTTTCAATCTATCCGGTTTCTATATCTATCTATCTATCTATCTATCTATCTATCTATCTATATATCTATCTATATATCTATCGATTGATCCATCTATAAATCTACCTATCGATTGATCTATCTATCAATCGACCTATCGATTGAGCTATCTATAGATTGATGTATATATCTATTGATTGATCTATCTATCGGTTGTTATATATATATATCTGTATCATTACATCAATATATGTACATGTATGTCAAGTGGTATTGTGATAAAACTTACAGGAAGGTGCTTCCTCAGCCATGTCCTCCCCCGAGGTTGTAAGTGTCCCCTCCACAGAACCATGTTCTGCGGCCAATGAATCATCCACTGTAGCTATGTAATCAATACATTTTTAATTGTTATATTATAGTACACAATCGGCTAGATAACGAGTTTTGCGTTATGAGTGGCTCGGTACTAACTTGCAAGTTATTGCCACCGCTCACCTCCCTATAGCGCTGCTATTGCAGGTTTGCAAAAACCCGGCGTTAGCGGGCAATATAGCAACGTTGAGCAAAATTGAGCTCAATATCGCACTCAAATCCCAGCGCTGCTTTGAGCTGGTTTTACATGCTCGTGCACGATTTCGCCATAGACATCAATGGGGAGAGCTGGCTAAAAAAAGCCTAACACCTGCAATAAAGGAGCGTAAAGTTCTGTAACGTAGCCCCTTTGATTTCTATGGGGAAACAAAATGTATGTTTACACCTAACACCCTAACATAAACCCAGAGTCTAAACACCCCTAATCTGCTGCCCCCGACATCACCGCCACCTACCTACACTTATTAACCCCTAATCTGCCGCCCCCAACGTTGCCGCCACTATACTAAATTATTAACCCCTAAACCTAACCCTAAGTCTAACCCTAACATCCACTAACTTTAATATAATTAAAATAAATCTAAATAAAAATTATTATCATTAACTAAATAATTCTTATTTAAAACTAAATACTTACCTATAAAATAAACCCTAAGCTAGCTACAATATAACTAATAGTTACATTGTAGCTAACTTAAGTTTGTATTTATTTTAACAAGGTAGTGTAGTTAATAAATAGTTATTAATTATTTACTAGCTACCTAGTTAAAATAAATAAAAATTTACCTGTAAAATAAAACCTAACCTGTCTTACACTAACACCTAACCTTACACTACATTTAAATAAATTATATTAATTAAATACAATTAACTAAATTGCAACAAACCCCCCCACTAAATTACACAAAATAAAAAAGAAATTATCAAATATTTAAACTAATTAACCCTAATCTAATAGCCCTATCAAAATAATAAAGACCCCCAAAATAAAAAAAACCCTAGCCTAAACTAAACTGACAATAGCCCTTAAAAGGGTCTTTTGCAGGGCATTGCCCCAAATAAATGAGCTCTTTTACCTGTAAAAAAATACAAATAAAGGGCATTTGAATGAGCATTGCCCTTAAAAAGGCATTTAGCTCTTTTTCAGCAATTAAAGTTGCAAAAATCCTATTGGCTGATGCAATCAGCCAATAGGATTGAAGCTCAATCCTATTGGCTGATTGCATCAGCCAATAAGATTTTTTCAACTTTAATTCCGATTGGCTGATAAAATTCTATCAGCCAATCAGAATTCAAGGGACGCCATATTGGATGACGTCATTAAAAGGAACCTTCATTCTTCAGTAGCCGTGGAAAGAAGAGGATGCTCCTCGCCGGATGTCTTGAAGATGGAGCCGCTCCGCGTCGGATGAAGATAGAAGATGCCATCTGGATGAAGACTTCTGCCCGTCTGGAGGACCACTTCTTGCCGCTTGGATGAAGACTTCTCCCGGCTTCGTTAAGGATGGATGTCCGGTCTTCAAAAACTGTAAGTGGATCTTTGGAGGTTAGTGTTAGGTTTTTTTAAAGGTTTATTGGGTGGGTTTTATTTTTAGCTTAGGGATTGGGCTGAAAAAGAGCTAAATACCCTTTTAAGGGCAATGCCCATCCAAATGCCCTTTTCAGGGCAATGGGGGGCTTAGGTTTTTTAGATAGGATTTTATTTGGGGGGATTGGTTGTGTGAGTGGTAGGTTTTACTGTTGGGGGGTTTTTGGGCTTGATGTTATATTATTCGCCAGCTCAAACCTTCTTTTTCTCACTGACACTCGTAAGGCTGCCCCGGTGCAATGATTGTAAAAAAGGGGATGTACCTGCAAGTTGCGAGATGGTTCCTATTAAAAGTAATGGAGCTTGCTGGATAGGGAAACTTCACTCCTTAGTGCGAAGTTAGCAGAGAGCAGGGGGAGCACTTTAAAATTAAAATCCTGCAGCCAATATAACTCACATTACGCTGCTTTCTGCTCATAGCATCTTACATTCGCCTATATTTCAGTATGCATTTGTTTTTCTATTGGGGTTATAAGTGTTCGTATGGTTTTGACAAAAGCTCGCCACCTTTTAGTTGGCGAGAAAAAACTGTGAGATTTGCAGTGCGAAAATCTTTATAGAATTACTCTAAGATTAGTGAGACATTGTCATATACGCCCATGTTCAGCCCATTTTACGAAAAAGACAATTACGCTTTGCATTTTGTATTTATAAATTCAAATTTCTGTGTGATTTTTGCACACTCAGTGTACTACAATTACGATTTACGCTGTGAATATTTAATTTCATTTATTCCTGTGTAAATTAGATACTAATTTTACGTTTTTGTTAACATACGATTTTTGGTGAAGAATTTTGTTACGATTTTTGATGCACCTTAACAATACAATATTTTTGTGTGAATGATTCAAATATTTGTTTTGTATAATGTTTAAAATACGAATTCTGTTGTGCACATTTCATATGAAAATGCAGTATACGCCCCTTAGCGAGACACCCTGTTTTCAGGGTAAAAAATGGCTTTAGATCATTCCACCAGGGAAATAGAAGGACTGGCGAGCATTCTTTAATAATCTCGCCAGCCCAGAGAGCTTTCAATCATCGAGCTCTTTGTATTTTTTTTTACAGGTAAAAGAGCTGATTTCTTTGGGGCAATGCCCCACAAAAGGTCCTTTCAAGGCCTGTTGGAAGATTAGATTAGGATAGGTTTTTTTTATTTTGATAGGGCTATTAGATTAGGTGTAATTAGTTTAAATATTTGATAATTTCTTTTTTAATTTGTATAATTTAATGTTTGTTTGTTTTTTGTAATTTAGTTAATTGTATTTAATTAATGTAATTTATTTAATTGTAGTATAAGGTTAGGTGTTAGTGTAAGACAGGTTATGTTTTATTTTACAGGTAAATTTGTATTTATTTTAACTAGGTAGTTATTAAATAGTTAATAACTATTTACTAACTAGTCTACCTAGTTAAAATAAATAGAAACGTAGCTGTGAAATAAAAATAAAACCTAAGATAGATACAATGTAACTATTAGTTATATTGTAGCTAGTTTAGGGTTTATTTTATAGGTAAGTATTTAGTTTTAAATAGGAATTAATTAGTTAATGATAGTAATTTTAGTTTAGATTTATTTTAATTATATTAAAGTTAGTGGGTGTTAGGTTTAAACTTAGGGTTAGGTTTAGGGGTTTATAACTTTAGTATAGTGGCTGCGATTTTTAGGGCAGCAGATTAGGGGTTAATAACAGTAATATAGGTGGCGGCGATGTTAGGGACTAGTGATGTCGCGAACTGTTCGCCGGAGAACAGTTCCCGGCGAACATAGCTTGTTCACGTTCGCCGCTGTGGGCGAACATATGCGATGTTCGATCCGCCCCCTATGTGTCATCATTGAGGAAACTTTGACCCTGTATCTCACAGCCTTCTGACACATTTGAGCCAATCAGCAGCAGACACTCCCTCACAGACCCTCACAGCTCCTTGGCATCAGCCATTTTAGATCCATTATGATCTTGCTTTCTTAGTGAGAGGAGCTTTAGTGTTGCTGCTTTTGACATTATAGGGAAATAGATAGCTCGGCTAGTGTATTTAGTGTCCACTACAGTCCTGAAGGACTCATCTAATCTCTGCTGTAAGGACAGCACCCCAAAAAGCCCTTTTTAGGGCTAGAACTTCAGTTGTTTTTTTTTTTAATTTATTTGTAATTTTATTTGCATTTGCCTGGTTTTCAGCCTGTGTGTGAGGCTCACAGCATATACTGTGATTAGTGCTATCCCATTCCCCACCGCTGGCACCAATGTTAGAATTGGGGTCTCCATTTGGCAGTCGGTTTGCACCCTGTCCAAGTAGGGACCCTCACTCTAGTTAGGATAAGGGAGATACCCGCTCAGATAACCCCTGCTCACCCCCTTGGTAGCTTGGCATGAGCAGCAGGCTTATCTCAGAAGCAATGTGTAAAGCATTTGCACATAACACACAGTAACACAGTGAACACACTACAAAAGGGCACCACGCCAGTTTTATAAAAAAAATAGCCAATATTTAACTATGTAACGTTTGTGTAAAATGTAACGTTTGTGTAAAAATGTAACGTTTGTGTAAAAATTACACAGGAATAAATAGTAAGCACAGCATAAATCCTAATTTAAGTACACTGGAAGTGCAGAAAACACAAAGAAATTTGTAGTTCTAAAAACAAAATTTAAAGCATAATTGTGTTTTGTTTTTTTTAAATGCCCTGCACATGGATGTTCCATGGACATATATGAGATATAGGGGGGTAGTTATCAATGCGTCTACTTTACCTGCCTTCACCGGTCCAATACGCCCGCCTAAGCTCGCCTAACAGACCTTCAAAATTTTGCCTAAGTTATCAAAAAAGCTGTCAAAAAGCCACGCACCAAGTACAGGGCGATGAGCAGCGGACTGTGAGAGTTATCACTTATCCGATCTCGCTGCTCTTCGGCTTTTTGACAGCTTTATTGCTAGCCTGTCACTAAGCACCCACACTAACTACACTGTTCTATCCCCTATACCGGCGCCCCCGGAGCCCCCAGCAACTCAATAAAGTTATTAACCCCTAAACCGCCACTCCCGGACATCGCAGCCACCTATATTATACCTAGTAACCCCTATCCTGCCCCCCCCTATACCACCACCACATATAATAAAGTTATTAACCCCTTTCCTGCGGATCCCAGACCTCGCCGCAACTAAATAAATAGTTTAACCCCTAAACCGCAGCTCCCGGACCCCGCCGCAACCTATAATAAACTTATTAACCCCTAATCTGCCCCCCCTACACCGTCGCCACCTATAATAAATTTATTAACCCCTATCCTGCCCCCCCACACCGCCGCCACTGTAATAAATTTATTAACCCCTATCCTGCCCCCCTACACCGCCGCAACCTATAATAAAATTATTAACCCCTAAACCTGTCTAACACTAACCCTAACACCCCCCTAACTTAAATATTAATTAAATAAATCTAAATAATATTTCTCTTATTAACTAAATCAATCCTATTTAAAACTAAATAATTACCTTTAAAATAAACCCTAATATAGCTACAATATAACTAATAATTACATTGTAGCTATTTTAGGATTTATTTTTATTTTACAGGCATACTTCAATTTATTTTAACTAGGTACAATAGCTATTAAATAATTACTAACTATTTAATAGCTACCTAGCTAAAATAAAGAGAAATTTACCTGTAAAATAAAAACTAACCTAAGTTACAATTACACCTAACACTACACTATACTTTAATAAATTATTCCTATTTAAAACTAAATACTTACCTGTAAAATAAACCCTAAGATAGCTACAATATAATTAATAATTACATTGTAGCTATTTTAGGATTTATATTTATTTTACAGGCAACTTTGTATTTATTTTAGCTAGTTAGAATAGTTATTAAATAGTTATTAACTATTTAATAACTACCTAGCTAAAAGAAATACAAAATTACCTGTAAAATAAATCCTAACCTAAGTTACAATTAAACCTAACACTACACTATCATTAAATTAATTAAATAAATTAGCTACAAATAACTACAATTAAATTAAATAAAATAAACTAACTAAAGAACAAAAAATAAAAAAAGCTAAGTTACAAAAAATAAAAAAAATAAGTTACAAACATTTAAAAAATATTACAACAATTTTAAGCTACTTACACCTAATCTAAGCCCCCTAATAAAATAACAAAGCCCCCAAAATAAAAAAATGCCCTACCCTATTCTAAATTAAAAAGTTACCAGCTCTTTTACCTTACCTACCCTTAAAAGGGCCTTTTGCGGGGCATGCCCCAAAGAATTCTGCTCTTTTGCCTGTAAAATAAAAATACAACCCCCCCAACATTAAAACCCACCACTCACATACCCCTAATCTAACCCAAACCCCCCTTAAATAAACCTAACACTACCCCCCTGAAGATCATCCTACCTTGAGTCGTCTTCAGCCAGCCGACCACCGATGGAACCGAAGAGGAGATCCGGAGCGGCAGAAGTCATCATCCAAGGGGCGCTGAAGAAGTCTTCCATCCGATGAAGTCATCATCCAGGCGGCGCTGAAGAGGTCTTCCAACTGGGCGATGTCTTCTTCCAAGCGGCATCTTCAATCTTCTTTCTTCTGGATCCATCTTCATCCCGCCGGCGCGGAACATCCTTCTTCCCCGACGGACTAACGACGAATGAAGGTTCCTTTAAGGGACGTCATCCAAGATAACATAGTTGTAACATAACATAGTAGATAAGGTTGAAAAAAGACTGAAGTCCATCGAGTTCAACCTATACAAATCTAAAATACTTTCAAAAAGCTCCAGTTAAGCTTAAAATGTGCTCTAGTTAAGCTTAAAATGTGACCCATTTAATACTAGCAATCATATCCATGAATTTTGTTTATATACAGAAATTTATCCAGACTATTTTTAAATGTATCTATGGTATTGACATTCACTACCTCCTTTGGTAATGAGTTCCACAATTTTATTGCTCTTACAGTGAAAAAACGTTTCCGTTGTAGGAGATTAAATCTCCTTTCCTCCAACCTTAAATTATGACCTCTTGTCAGAAATAATTTTCTTGGAACAAACAGAGCTTCTGCCATCTCTGTATATGGGCCTTGAATATATTTATATAAAGTAATCATATCACCTCTCAAGCGCCTTTTTTCTAAAGAAAACAGACCCAGTTTGGCTAGCCTCTCCTCATAGGTTAATTTCTCCAATCTCCTTATTAGCTTTGTGGCCCTTCTCTGAACTTTTTCTAGTTCTGCAATATCTTTTTTAGCAATCGGTCCCCAAAACTGCACTCCAAACTCAAGGTGAGGTCTTACCAGGGCTTTATTTAATGACAGAATTATGCTTTCCTCCCTTGAATCAATGCCTCTTTTAATACATGCTAGTATCTTATTAGCCTTTGAAGCTGCTGCCCTGCATTGTGCACCCATCTTTAGCTTGTTATCTATTACTACTCCCAAATCCCTTTCCTCCTGTGTTTGGCTAAGTCGTGTCCCATTTAAAAAATACATAGCCTGCTTATTTTTACTTCCAAAATGTAGAACCTTGCATTTTTCCGTATTAAATCTAATTTTCCATTCACTTGCCCATAGTTCTAATTTTAGCAAATCCCTTTGTAAAGAGAGTTCGTCCTGCTCTGACCTAATGACCTTACTTAACTTAGTATCATCTGCAAAAATAGAGATGTCGCTATTTAATCCTTGCTCCAAGTCATTTATAAAAATATTAAAAAGAACAGGGCCCAGTACTGATCCCTGGGGACGCCACTGATTACCTTTGTCCAATCTGAGTATGATCCATTTACTACTACTCGTTGCTCCCTATCTTTTATCCAGTTATTTATCCATGAGCTAACATTTTCAGCTATTCCCAGTCCCTTAATTTTGTGCATTAATCTCTCATGTGGCACTGTATCAAATGCCTTTGCAAAATCTAAGTATATCACATCAACTGATTTCCCTTTATCTATATTTTTACTTACTTCCTCGTAGAATCTAATTAGATTAGTTTGACATGATCTATTTCTCCTAAAGCCATGCTGATTAGAACTCATAATCTTGTTTACACGAATATGCTCATCAATATAATCCCTTATAATCCCTTCAAATATCTTCCCCTCTATTGATGTCAGACTAACTGGTCTATAGCTTCCTGGATCATCCCTGCTTCCCTTTTTGAAGAGTGGCACCACATCAGCTTTACGCCAATCCTGGGGTACCATGCCTGAGGATAATGAGTCTTAAATAATTAAGAGTAAAGGTTTGTCTACAACAGTGCCCTTAACACCCTTGGGTGTATTCCATCTGGGCCTGGAGTTTTATTTACCTTAATATTTTCCAGTGTTTTCCTGATATCCTCTAAACAAAACCCAGTTAGTGGTATGGACTGGCATGTTCTATTCTGTTCCAAAGTATCATTCAATGGTTCCTCTCTTGTGTATACTGAAGAAAAAAACTGGTTTAGTACCTCAGCCTTCTCCCTGTCATTATTTATCATGCTACCCTCCACGCATTTTAATGTACCTATATTATCCTTCTTAGATTTTTTGCTATTTATGTACTTAAAGAACCTTCAATTGGCGTCCCTTCAATTCCGATTGGCTGATAGGATTCTATCAGCCAATCGGAATTAAGGTAGGAAAAATCTGATTGGCTGATTGAATCAGCCAATCAGATTGAAGTTCAATCTGATTGGCTGATCCAATCAGCCAATCAGATTGAGCGCGCATTCTATTGGCTGTTCCGATCAGCCAATAGAATGCGAGCTCAATCTCATTGGCTGATTGGATGATGTAATTATTAATTATATTGTAGCTATCTTAGGGTTTATTTTACAGGTAAGTATTTAGTTTTAAATAGGTGTAATTGTAACTTACCTGTAATTGTAAACTTATCTTTATTTTAGCTAGGTAATTCCGATTGGCTGATAGGATTCTATCAGCCAATCGGTATTAAGGTAGGAAAAATCTGATTGGCTGATTGAATCAGCCAATCAGATTGAAGTTCAATCCGATTGGCTGATCCAATCAGCCAATCAGATTGAGCGCGCATTCTATTGGCTGTTCCGATCAGCCAATAGAATGCGAGCTCAATCTGATTGGCTGATTGGATGATGTAATTATTAATTATATTGTAGCTATCTTAGGGTTTATTTTACAGGTAAGGATTTAGTTTTAAATAGGTGTAATTGTAACTTACCTGTAATTGTAAATTTATCTTTATTTTAGCTAGGTAGCTATTAAATTCTACTTTTGCCGGTATCTAGGGCTTGATAACTAAGGCAAATCAGCCTCGCCACAAATACGCTGCGGAATTCCAGCGTATTTGAGGTTGACGGCTTGATAACTAGGGGCCTTTATCTCAAATTCCAGCATAGTTCTATAAACATTTTCGCTCTACAGATGTCACTGTTTTTACTCACAAATTAAAAGGTGGCAAGTTTTGACCAACATACTCAAAACACTAATTACTCTGAAAGGTAAACCTCTGCATACGGAAATTAGAGAAACACTAATTACTCTGAAAGGTAAACCTCTGCATACGGAAATTAGAGTTTATTTAAGGTACAGTGCACTGAAAACAGCTTATTTGGGAACTTCTACCTAGCAGAGAGTTCTCATTGTGACATTTTGCCACTTGCAGGGATAGTCCCTTTTTATAGAATTCCTGCAAGTTTTGGTGTGAAAAACCATGCATATACCAGCGCATTTTGTTGAATTGGGCCATTAATTTGAAGGATAGACACCAACATAACAATATTATGTTAATTAAAAAAAAACAAGATTTTCCTTTCCATGGCGGCAAGCTTTGATCATTAAACCCTCAAGGGCTGATTATCTATTCTTCGCCAAATCACACATGGTTTTTCACACTGACCATCGCAGGATTATCTTTAAAGAGGCGCAGTCCCTGTGAATGGAGAGATGTCTCCTTTTGAAATAAATTCAGCTCGCTGGAAAGGGAAACTTTTCTGTGTAGAGTGAAGTTAGCAGTGAAAAGGTGGAACACTATAAAATTTCAATCCACAACCAATACAAATCTCTGCTTTCTGAATATAGCATCTTACAATTGCCTACATTTTCACCTGCATGTGTTTTTCTAATATGTTTATTGTCATACCACCTCCCTGCTCCTCTAGGCAATAGTCATGGCATTATCTGGGTATTGCATGGCGCACAGAAGTGACATTATCACTGCATGCTGTGATTTCTGCTCTTCTCATTTCCTGTATGTATGTATTGGGTATTTGTAAAGCATGGCTAATCACCCGTAAGGCACTGCTCATTTTATCGACCTTGGAAGGATGAAAGGCTGAGTGGACCTCGCCAGGGATCGAACCTACAACCCTTGGGTTGCTACAGAGCTCAGCCACAGTGCCTTAGTATGCTGAGCTATCTGTCCGTGGTTAGTGATGTCGCGAATAGTTCGCAGGCAAATAGTTTCCGGCGAACATAGCATGTTCGCGTTCGCCACGGCGGGCGAACATATGCGATGTTCGATCCGCCCCCTATTCTCTATCATTGAGTAAACTTTGACCCTCTACCTCACAGTCAGAAGACACATTACAGCCAATCAGCAGCAGACCTTCCCTCCCAGACCCTCCCACCTCCTGGACAGCATCCATTTTAGATTCATTTGGAAGCTGCATTCTTAGTGAGAGGAGGGACAGTGTAGCTGCTGCTGATTTAATAGGGAAATCGATAGCTAGACTAGTGTATTCAGTGTCCACTACAGTCCTGAAGGACTCATCTGATCTCTGCTGTAAGGACAGCACCCCAAAAAGCCCTTTTTAGGGCTAGAACATCAGTCTGCTTTTTTTTTTTTTCCTGTGTAATCTAATTTCAGTTGCCTGCCTGCCAGCGTGTGTGTCAGGCTCACAGCGTATACTGTGCCCACTTGCCCAGTGCCACCACTCATATCTGGTGTAACAGTAGTGTACATTTAAAAAAAATAACACTTTTTGACTGTGAAATAATAGCAGACAGCTGTCAGTACCCAAGATGGCCGCCAATAAGGCAGATGGGGAGGGTTAGAGAGCTGTTTTGGGGGGGATCAGAGAGGTTGGTGGCTAAGGGGGGATGGTACACCACATCATATGTAAATATGCTAAAAAAAATTAAAACAAATTTAAAAACCTTTTATTTTAGTACTGGCAGACTTTCTGCCAGTACTTAAAATGGCGGGGACAATTGTGGGGTGGGGGAGGGAAGGGAGCTGTTTGGGAGGGATCAGGTGGTCTGATGTGTCAGGTGGGAGGCAAATATCAACACTAAAGCTAAAATTAACCCTGCAAGCTCCCTACAAACTACCTAATTAACCCCTTCACTGCTAGCCAAAATACACATGTGATGCGCAGCAGCATTTAGCGGCCTTCTAATTACCAGAAAGAAACACCAAAGTCATATATGTCTGCTATTTCTGAACAAAGGGGATCCCAGAGAAGCATTTACAACCATTTGTGCCATAATTGCACAAGCTGTTTGTAAATAATTTCAGTGAGAAATCTAAAAATGCGAAAAAATTTAATTTTTTTTTAAATTTGCATTTGGCGGTGAAATGGTGGCATGAAATATACCAAAATGGGCCTAGATCAATACTTTGGGTTGTCTACTACACTACACTTAAGCTAAAATTAACTCTACAAGCTGCCTACATGCTCCCTAATTAACCCCTTCACTGCTGGGCATAAAACACGTGTGGTGCGCAGTGGCATTTAGCAGCCTTCTAATTACCAAAAAGCAACGCCAAAGCCATATAAGTCTGCTATTTCTGAACAAAGGGGATCCCAGAGAAGCATGTACAACCATTTATGCCATAATTGCATAAGTTGTTTGTAAATAATTTCTGTGAGAAACCTAAAGTTTGTGAAAAAGTGAACAATTTTTTTTTATTTGATCACATTTGGCGGTGAAATGGTGGCATTAAATATACCAAAATGGGCCTAGATCAATACTTTGGGTTGTCTACTACACTACACTTAAGCTAAAATTAACTCTACAAGCTGCCTACATGCTCCCTAATTAACCCCTTCACTGCTGGGCATAAAACACGTGTGGTGGCAAGTGGCATTTAGCAGCCTTCTCATTACCAAAAAGCAACACCAAAGCCATATAAGTCTGCTATAATGCCATGTCTGGCACACAGTGTTGGGGCAAGGGTCCATCTGACCACTGATACCTGGTCTGCAAAGCATGGTCACAGGGCAGGTATATTACCTACAGTGCGCACTGTGAGGCGGGCGTAACCCTTACACTACCTGATCGATACAACATCGTACCTGATGTTGTAAAGCACGTTATTCCAAACAATTTAGGAATGTTAGGTGATTTATGCCCTTTATGGATTAAAACCAGACTCTGCATCAACTATGTAATTTTCCATGGGAGTTTTGCCATGGATCCCCCTCCGGCATGCCACAGTCCAGGTGTTAGTCCCCTTGAAACAACTTTTCCATCACTATTGTGGCCAGAAAGAGTCCCTGTGGGTTTTAAAATTTGCCTGCCTATTGAAGTCTATGGCGGTTTGCTCGGTTCACAAACATTTGCGGCAGTTCACGTTCGCTGTTTGCGAACCCAAATTTTAAGTTCGCGACCTCACTATCCGGGGTACCTCCATCTGGGTGTGAGCCTGCCCCTATTTAAAGTTAAAGGCCTAGATTTAGAGTTTTGCGGCCAAAGGGGTGCGTTAGCTACGCATGCTTTTTTCTGGCCGCACCTTTTAAATACCTCTGGTATTGAGAGTTCACAGAATGGCTGCGTTAGGCTCCAAAAAAGGAGCGTAGAGCATATTTAACGCAACTTCAACTCTCGATACCAGCGGTGCTTACGGACGCGGCCAGCTTCAAAAACGTGCTCGTGCACGATTCCCCCATAGAAAACAATAGGGCTGTTTGAGCTGTTTGAGCTGAAAAAAAACACCTGCAAAAAAGCCGCGTTCAGCTCCTAACGCAGCCCCATTGTTTGCTATGGTGAAACACTTCCTACGTCTGCACCTAACACTCTAACATGTACCCCGAGTCTAAACACCCCTAACCTTACACTTATTAACCCCTAATCTGCCGTCCCCGCTATCGCTGACACCTGCATATTTTTTTTAACCCCTAATCTGCCGCTCCGTAAACCGCCGCTACTTACATTATCCCTATGTACCCCTAATCTGCTGCCCCTAACATCGCCGACCCCTATATTATATTTATTAACCCCTAATCTGCCCCCCACAACGTCGCCTCCACCTGCCTCCACTTATTAACCCCTAATCTGCCGAGTGGACCGCACGCTATTATAATAAAGTTATTAACCCCTAATCCGCCTCACTAACCCTATAATAAATAGTATTAACCCCTAATCTGCCCTCCCTAACATCGCCGACACCTAACTTCAAACATTAACCCCTAATCTGCCGACTGGAGCTCACCGCTATTCTAATAAATGTATTAACCCCTAAAGCTAAGTCTAACCCTAACACTAACACCCCCCTAAGTTAAATATAATTTAAATCTAATGAAATTAATTAACTCTTATTAAATAAATTATTCCTATTTAAAGCTAAATACTTACCTGTAAAATAAATCCTAATATAGCTACAATATAAATTATATTTATATTATAGCTATTTTAGGATTTATATTTATTTTACAGGTAACTTTGTATTTATTTTAACCAGGTACAATAGCTATTAAATAGTTAAGAACTATTTAATAGCTAAAATAGTTAAAATAATTACAAAATTACCTGTAAAATAAATCCTAACCTAAGTTACAATTAAACCTAACACTACACTATCAATAAATTAATTAAATAAAATACCTACAATTACCTACAATTAAACCTAACACTACACTATCAATAAATTAATTAAATACAATTCCGACAAATAAATACAATTAAATAAACTAACTAAAGTACAAAAAATAAAAAAGAACTAAGTTACAAAAAATAAAAAAATATTTACAAACATCAGAAAAATATTACAACAATTTTAAACTAATTACACCTACTCTAAGCCCCCTAATAAAATAACAAAGACCCCCAAAATAAAAAAATGCCCTACCCTATTCTAAATTACAAAAGTTCAAAGCTCTTTTACTTTACCAGCACTGAACAGGGCCCTTTGCGGGGCATGCCCCAAAGAATTCAGCTCTTTTGCCTGTAAAAAAAACACATACAATACCCCCCCCAACATTACAACCCACCACCCACATACCCCTAACCCAAACCCCCCTTAAATAAACCTAACACTAAGCCCCTGAAGATCTTCCTACCTTATCTTCACCATACCAGGTTCACCGATCGATCCAGAAGAGCTCCTCCGATGTCTTGATCCAAGCCTAAGCGGGGGGCTGAAGATGTCCATGATCCGGCTGAAGTCTTCATCCAAGCGGGAGCTGAAGAGGTCCATGATCCGGCTGAAGTCTTCTATCAATGGCATCTTCCATCTTCTTTCTTCCGGATCCATGTAGTTCATCCCGCCGACGCGGAACATCCATCTTCACCGACGACTTCCCGACGAATGAAGGTTCCTTTAAGGGACGTCATCCAAGATGGCGTCCCTCGAATTCCGATTGGCTGATAGGATTCTATCAGCCAATCGGAATTAAGGTAGGAAAATTCTGATTGGCTGATGGAATCAGCCAATCAGAATCAAGTTCAATCCGATTGGCTGATTCAATCAGCCAATCAGATTGAGCTCACATTCTATTGGCTGTTCCGATCAGCCAATAGAATGCGAGCTCAATCTGATTGGCTGATCGGATCGGATGAACTACATGGATCCGGAAGAAAGAAGATTGAAGATGCCGTTGATAGAAGACTTCAGCCAGATCATGGATCTCTTCAGCTCCCGCTTGGATGAAGACTTCAGCCGGATCATGGACATCTTTAGCCCCCCGCTTGGGCTTGGATCAAGACATCGGAGGAGCTCTTCTGGATCGATCGGTGAACCTGGTATGGTGAAGATAAGGTAGGAAGATCTTCAGGGGCTTAGTGTTAGGTTTATTTAAGGGGGGTTTGGGTTAGATTAGGGGTATTTGGGTAGTGGGTTGTAATGTTGGGGGGGTATTGTATGTGTTTTTTTTACAGGCAAAAGAGCTGAATTCTTTGGGGCATGCCCCGCAAAGGGCCCTGTTCAGGGCTGGTAAGGTAAAAGAGCTTTGAACTTTAGTAATTTAGAATAGGGTAGGGCATTTTTTTATTTTGGGGGTCTTTGTTATTTTATTAGGGGGCTTAGAGTAGGTGTAATTAGTTTAAAATTGTTGTAATATTTTTCTGATGTTTGTAAATATTTTTTGATTTTTTGTAACTTAGTTCTTTTTTATTTTTTGTACTTTAGTTAGTTTATTTCATTGTATTTATTTGTAGATATTGTATTTAATTAATTTATTGATAGTGTAGTGTTAGGTTTAATTGTTGGTAATTGTAGTTATTTTATTTAATTAATTTATTGATAGTGTAGTGTTAGGTTTAATTGTAACTTAGGTTAGGATTTATTTTACAGGTAATTTTGTAATTATTTTAACTATTTTAGCTATTAAATAGTTCTTAACTATTTAATAGCTATTGTACCTGGTTAAAATAAATACAAAGTTACCTGTAAAATAAATATAAATCCTAAAATAGCTATAATATAAATATAATTTATATTGTAGCTATATTAGGATTTATTTTACAGGTAAGTTTTTAGCTTTAAATAGGAATAATTTATTTAATAAGAGTTAATTTATTTCGTTAGATTTAAATTATATTTAACTTAGGGGGGTGTTAGGGTTAGGGTTAGACTTAGCTTTAGGGGTTAATACATTTATTAGAATAGCGGTGAGCTCCAGTCAGCAGATTAGGGGTTAATGTTTGAAGTTAGGTGTCGGCGATGTTAGGGAGGGCAGATTAGGGGTTAATACTATTTATTATAGGGTTATTGAGGCGGGAGTGAGGCAGATTAGGGGTTAATAAGTGTAGGCAGGTGGAGGCGACGTTGAGGGGGGCAGATTAGGGGTTAATAAATATAATATAGGGGTCGGCGGTGTTAGGGGCAGCAGATTAGGGGTACATAAGGATAACATAGTTGGCGGTCGGCAGATTTGGGGTTAAAAAAATGTAATCGAGTTGCGGCGATGTGGGGGGACCTCGGTTTAGGGGTGCATAGGTAGTTTATGGGTGTTAGTGTACTTTAGAGCACAGTAGTTAAGAGCTTTATAAACCGGCGTTAGCCCAGAAAGCTCTTAACTACTGACTTTTTTCTGCGGCTGGAGTTTTGTCGTTAGATTTCTAATGCTCACTTCAGCCACGACTCTAAATACCGGAGTTAGAAAGATCCCATTGAAAAGATAGGATACACAATTGACGTAAGGGGATCTGCGGTATGGAAAAGTCGCGGCTGAAAAGTGAGCGTTAGACCCTTTAATGACTGACTCCAAATACCAGAGGGCGGTAAAAACCAGCGTTAGGAGCCTCTAACGCTGGTTTTCACGGCTACCGCCCAACTCTAAATCTAGGCCAAAGTGTTTTTGAAATGCAAGGGTTGACTGTTGAAACAAATAAAGGGCACTTTCATTCATAAAGTATAAGATACTTCAGGCAGAAAGTGCCTTTATTCGTTTCAACCGATCACCATTCTTAGCTGCTATGGCAGCCCACGGCCAAAAAAGTTTTTGCTAAGAAGTGACATTTTCACCTTTAAGCCAATAGCCGAGCTGTAAATCTGGTCTGGCACCCATAGGAGCAGGATTTACTGCATGGCTATTTGCTAAGAGGTGAAAACATCACCTCTTAGCGAAATATATTTTTCCCGTGGGCTGCTGTAGCAGCTAAGAACGGCGATCGATTGAAACGAATAAAGGCACTTTCTGCATTAAGTATCTTATACTTCATGAATGAAAGTGCCCTTTATTTGTTTCAACAGTCAACCCTAGTGTTTCAAAAACGCTATGGTTAACTTTCACTTTAAGGTAATCTCCTTCAGTCTGTAAGTGCCCTATTATAGGTTTACCACTGTGTACTCCTGGGTGCTATTTTTTGCTGTTTCTAATGTGATTTAATGGACTGCCTGCTTGTTACGGAAACCTGCATTGCCTATCAACCATTCTACTGTTTAACCTTTTAGATAATCAGAAAGATTGGACTGCCTACCAGAGAATTCACTGGAAGCGAAACTGGAGAAATGTGAATTTGATCAAGTTCAGATTCAGTTTCTTGGGTATGTAATATCAAAGGAAAGTTTTGCCATGGATCCTTCAAAGTTAACAGCAGTATTAGAATGACCTCAACCTACTATACTAAAAGAACTGAAAAGATTCTTGGGCTTTGCAAATTATTATCGTAAGTTTATTAAAAACTTCTCCAGAATCGTTGTCCCACTCAGTGACTTAACCAAACATAACAGGGACTATAATAACTGACCTGCTGCTGTGGACGCTTTCTCTCTTTTAAATATAGCCTTTTGTACTGCTACTGTACTAAAAAATCCTAATCATGATCTTCAGTTCACCCTAGAGATTGATGCCTCCGAGATTGGAGCTGGTGCAGGACCCTTCCACTCCCAAAATGCACCTAGTAGCCTTCTTCTCCAAATTATTTTCTCCTGCATCGAGGAATTGGAATGTGGGAAATCGTGAACTCTTAGCCATTAAGATGGCACTTTCTAAATGGTGACATTGGCTAGAGGTTACTTTTAACCCTATTAATATCCTTACAGATCATAAGAACCTGACCTATTTGGAAACCGCTCCCCATCTCAACCCTTGACAGGCCAGATGGGCCTTATTCTTCTCTCGTTTTAACTTTGTGGTCTCTAATCTTCCTGGGGCAAAGAATAAAAAGGCAAATGCTCTGTCCCATCAGTTTGTCCAGTCTACTGATTCTTCTGAAAAGCTTATTAAGCATATCATTCCTCCCTGCTGTGTGATTAGTCAACTCAACACGTCTCTTCTCAAAAGACTGCAACAGAAACAAAGTAGAAAACCTCCCCAGGCTCCTATTGCTTCTAATATCCTCTTTGTGCCTTCCAGTCTTCATACTCCTGTGCTGTCTCTAGGCTCATGACAGCAAATAGTCTGGTTATCCTGGTTCGGTGCAAACCTATAAACTTCTCTATCAACATTTCTGGTGGCCTACCATGAAGTCAGATTATTATTATGTCAAAGCCTGTCAGACTTCTGCCATCAACAAGACTCCTCAATCCTTACCTCATGGTCTGCTACAACCCCTGCCCATACCAAGACAGCCTAGGACACACATTGCCATGGATTTTGTTGTGGATTTACCTCCTTCCAACAATAATACTGTCATTTGGGTTGTAGTGGATCGATTTTCTAAGCTTGCCCATTTTGTACCTTTGATCAAGCTGCCTACTGCCCAAGAATTGGCAGATCTGTTTCTCTCTCATGTGATTCGACTTCATGGTATTTCCTTGAATATCGTCACAAATAGAGGCCCTCAAATTTTTTCCTCCTTCTGCAGAGGTTAATTCAAGCTACTTGGTACGACTGTCTTATTGTCTTCTGGTTATCAACCTCAAACATATGAGCAGACGGAAAGAACAAACCAAGATTTAAAGGCTTATCTCAGAGCTTATGTAAATTTACAACATTCCAACTGGTTTGAATTGCTACCCTTAGTGGAACTTGCCAAGAACAGCCATTGACACTCCTCTCTTCAATGTTCTTTTCAAGCTTCTGCCGGTTATCAGTTTCCTGTCTTCCCTCTTTCTGAACCTTCTGTTGAATGTCGGTTTTCTGAACTCTCTGCTCATTAGCATCAAATACGCTCTCAGTGTCTCCATGTATTAGGCTTTTGCTGATCATCATCGTGCTGCTATTTGTGCATTTTCTGTGGGTGATCGTGTTTAGGTCTCTACCCGACACATTCACTTATGTCAACCCTGCTATAAATTAGGACCATGCTTTATTGGTCCCAACAAAGTCCTTAAGAGATTCTCTCCTGTCGCTTATAAAGTTGCCTTACCCAGTACCC
This sequence comes from Bombina bombina, assembly GCF_027579735.1. Classification (NCBI taxonomy): domain Eukaryota; kingdom Metazoa; phylum Chordata; class Amphibia; order Anura; family Bombinatoridae; genus Bombina; species Bombina bombina. The sequence goes on along the minus strand of NC_069504.1, from coordinate 48,952,045 downwards.
TGCACATCAATCTGGTCTTTCATGTGTCCTTACTCAAGCCTTATCTTTTGCATCGATATACCCGAGTCAGCTCTCCTCCACTGTTGCATCAATGTGAACTGGAGTATAATATCGCTAAGATACTAGACTATAGACACAGATGCAGGCAACTGCAATATCTGGTACACTGAAAGGTTTACTCATTGGATGACCGTTAATGGATTCCTGCCTGTGACATGCATGCTCCTTCCCTTGTCTCCAGGTTTCATGCCACTCATCCCTCCAAGCCAGCTTAGGGTCCCAGACTACACATTGGGGGAGGCTATGTGATACCACCGCCTGCTCCTCCCGGGCCATTGCCATGGCAGCATCTGTTTGTTGTGCGGCACATGGCGGTGAAATCATCACTGCACGCCATGATTGCTGCTCTGCTCATTACCTGTAAACCTATGCCTCCATCTGGGTGTGAGCCTGCCCCTATTTTAGGTAATCTCCTTCAGTCTGTAAGTGCCCTTGTATAGGTTTTCCTCTGTGTACTCCTGGATGCTATTTTCTGCTGTTTTCTATTGTGCTTTTTTGGACTGACTGCTTGTTACTAAAACCTGCATTGTTATTGACCATTCTACTGCTTAACCCTTTTGATGCGCAGAAAGATTGGACTGCCTTCTTGTTACTGAAACCTGCATTGCTTATTGACCATTCTACTGCTTAACCCTTCTGATACTCAGAAAGATTGGATTGCCTATTTGTTACTGAACCCCCCCCCCATTGCCTATTGACCATTCTAATGCTTAACCCTTTTGATTCTGAGAAAGATTGGACTGCCTGCTTGTTACGGAAACCTGCATTGCCTATTGACTATTCTACAGTTTAACCCTTTTGTTACCCGGAAAGATTGGGCTGCCAGTTTTTACTGAATCCTGCATTTCCTAGTGACCATTCCTTTTCTTAACCCCTTGATTCTCTGAAATGTTGGACTGCCTCATCTCACTGATCCCTGCACTGCCTGGTGAGCATTTATTTTATTTTTATATTTCTTAGGGGCATAGTACTGTCTGATTACTTCTGAACTCCACTCAGGCCTGTGACCTGCTCCTCATTAAGCCTTGCAGCTTGTGGTAAAAACTGTTCCTGTACTTCCTCATTTTTTCTTTTTTTGATTACCACCTTTTCATTTGCAAGAAAATACAGTGAGATCAGAAGGGCAGAAATATTTAGAGATTTATGCTGGGATTTGAGAGACAATGACAGGCTCGCCCATTTTACGAAAAAAAAATTGCACTAATACAGTATGTACAATTTATTTATGTGTTTTTTTGCACATCCAGTGTACTTAAATTAACATTTACGCTGGGCATATTTAATACAATGTATCCCTGTGTAATTTACATACATATTTTATGTTTTTGTTAAAATACGATTTTTGGTGAACAATTGTGTAACAATTATTGATGCACCTATGAAAATGCAGTATACACCCCTTAGCAAGACACCCTGTTTCCAGGGTAAGAAAGTGGCTTTATAGGATTCCACCAGGGAAATGGAAGGACTGGTGAGAAATCTTATAGAATCACCAGGTCACAGAGACCATTAGATCATCGGCCCCTTTTTTTTTAACAGCTGAAAAGTGCTCTACACACCGGTTTAAGTGTAAAAACTTTGGCCTGTTTATAACCAGACACTTTGCAGTAGTTGTATTTAAACATAAACAGAACAAAACCAAAACTTGCTGCACGGCACTTATTATACAGTATAACCGAGCCTCACTAAACTAAGGTGGCTGGTCCGCTTGCTAACTACAAACAAACATGAAAGCAGAAATAGCAAATATACAGGCCTAAAACCTTTAGAGATCAGTCCAGAATCAACAACACCATCAGCAAGTGCCTAACAGACCCAGCGTATACAAATGCTAACTGCCATCGATTAGCTGCAAGTTAGTGAACTTTAGATTGAGGGGAAAACCTGGACTGGATCCTTCAGCTGAAACTCTCTGTCACTGTAGAGTGGAAGAGTGGGTTTGGCCCATAATTCACAACTGAATAGTATATTTTCAATAAGATCTGTAGACTGAAATACAGGAATGGTCTGTCTCTGGTAAGGTTATGTTCTTCTTTCAAAAAATACCACTGCTTGATACGTTTTTGGGAGATTACTGATCAGTGACTGAATACTGTTTGTGCACAGATTTGGATTGACTCTAACTGATAAAGTTCACTGATATTGTGGACAATTAAATGGACTCTCGTTAGATTGTATATTTCCTGTGTTATTTTTTTTCTTTGAACTATGTTGCTGAGTCTTCTATAGAATTGGTTATTGTAGTAAGGCCTAAAAATAATTAAATAATTATGATGTTACATCAAGGCAAGTTGTATTTTTGAGGATTAATTTTATTATTGAACAACAACCATGTTCTCAATGAACCCAAAAAACTCATTAATATCAAAGCTGAATAGTTTTGGAAGTAGTTTTTAGTTTGTTTTTAGTTATAGCTATTTTAGGGGGATATCTGTGTGTGCAGGTGACTATTACTGTGCATAATTATTAGGCAACTTAACAAAAAACAAATATATACCCATTTCAATTATTTATTTTTACCAGTGAAACCAATATAACATCTCAACATTCACAAATATACATTTCTGACATTCAAAAACAAAACAAAAACAAATCAGTGACCAATATAGCCACCTTTCTTTGCAAGGACACTCAAAAGCCTGCCATCCATGGATTCTGTCAGTGTTTTGATCTGTTCACCATCAACATTGTGTGCAGCAGCAACCACAGCCTCCCAGACACTGTTCAGAGAGGTGTACTGTTTTCCCTCCTTGTAAATCTCACATTTGATGATGCCAGCCACGCTGTGGAGTACTTGGATGCGTGTGATGGAGCATTGTCCTGCATGAAAATCATGTTTTTCTTGAAGGATGCAGACTTCTTCCTGTACCACTGATTGAAGAAGGTGTCTTCCAGAAACTGGCAGCAGGACTGGGAGTTGAGCTTGACTCCATCCTCAACCCGAAAAGGCCCCACAAGCTCATCTTTGATGATACCAGCCCAAACCAGTACTCCACCTCCACCTTGCTGGCGTCTGAGTCGGACTGGAGCTCTCTGCCCTTTACCAATCCAGCCACGGGCCCATCCATCTGGCCCATCAAGACTCACTCTCATTTCATCAGTCCATAAAACCTTAGAAAAATCAGTCTTGAGATATTTCTTGGCCCAGTCTTGACATTTAAGCTTGTGTGTCTTGTTCAGTGGTGGTCGTCTTTCAGCCTTTCTTACCTTGGCCATGTCTCTGAGTATTGCACACCTTGTGCTTTTGGGCACTCCAGTGATGTTGCAGCTCTGAAATATGGCCAAACTGGTGGCAAGTGGCATCTTGGCAGCTGCACGCTTGACTTTTCTCAGTTCATGGGCAGTTATTTTGCGCCTTGGTTTTTCCACACGCTTCTTGCGACCCTGTTGACTATTTTGAATGAAACGCTTGATTGTTCGATGATCACGCTTCAGAAGCTTTGCAATTTTAAGAGTGCTGCATCCCTCTGCAAGATATCTCACTATTTTTGACTTTTCTGAGCCTGTCAAGTCCTTCTTTTGACCCATTTTGCCAAAGGAAAGGAAGTTGCCTAATAATTATGCACACCTGATATAGGGTGTTGATGTCATTAGACCACACCCCTTCTCATTACAGAGATGCACATCACCTAATATGCTTAATTGGTAGTAGGCTTTCGAGCCTATACAGCTTGGAGTAAGACAACATGCATAAAGAGGATTATGTGGTCAAAATACGCATTTGCCTAATAATTCTGCACTCCCTGTACAGTATATATATACAGTATATCTAGGGCTTGAAATCTCCAGTGGTCCCGTACGGCTTAGAAATTTGACTTTTTCCTATCTTTAACATTGATTGTATTTCTCTGGACTAGTAGTTTTTTAACAGCTGACTATTAAGCAATAGTAATATTTTCCACCACCCCTATATATATATATATATATATATATGTGTGTGTGTGTGTATATATATATATATATATATATATATATATATATATATATATATATATATATATATATGTGTGTGTGTGTGTGTGTGTGTGTGTGTGTGTGTGTGTGTGTATATACATACAGTGGGGCAAAAAAGTATTTAGTCAGCCACCAATTGTGCAAGTTCTACCACTTAAGAAGATGAGAGAGGTCTGTAATTTTCATCATTGGTATACCTCAACTATGAGAGACAAAAGGTGGAAACAAATCCAGACAATCACATTGTCTGATTTGGAAATAATTTATTTGCATATTATGGTGGAAAATAAGTATTTGGTCACCTACAAACAAGCAAGATTTCTGGCTCTCACAGACCTGTATCTTCTTCTTTAAGAGGCTCCTCTGTCCTCCACTCATTACCTGTATTAATGGCACCTGTTTGAACTTGTTATCAGTATAAAATACACCTGTCCACAACTTCAAACAGTCACACTCCAAACTCCACTATGGTGAAGACCAAAGAGCTGTCGAAGGACACCAGAAATAAAATTGTAGACCTGCACCAGGCTGGGAAGACTGAATCTGCAATAGGCAAGCAGCTTGGTGTGAAGAAATCAACTGTGGGAGCAATAATTAGAAAATGGAAGACATACAAGACCACTGATAATCTCCCTCGATCTGGGTCTCCACGCAAGATCTCATCCCGTGGGGTCAAAATGATCACAAGAACGGTGAGCAAACATCCCAGAACCACACGGGGGGACCTAGTGAATGACCTGCAGAGAGCTGGGACCAACATAACAAAGGCTTCCATCAGTAACACACTACGCTGCCAGGTACTCAGATCCTGCAGTGCCAGACGTGTCCCCTGCTTAAGCCAGTACATGTCCAGGCCCATCTGAAGTATGCTAGAGAGCATTTGGATGATCCAGAAGCGGATTCGGAGAATGTCATATAGTCAGATGAAACCAAAGTAGAACTGTTTGGTAGAAACACAACTCGTCGTGTTTGGAGGAGAGAGAATGCTGAGTTGCAACCAAAGAACACCATACCTGCTGTGAAGCAAAGGGAACAGGACGACTGATCCGTGTACATGAAAGAATGAATGGGGCCATGTATCGTGAGATTTTGAGTGCAAACCTCCCTCCATCAGCAAGGGCATTGAAGATGAAACGTGGCTGGGTTTTTCAGAATGACAATGATCCCAAACACACCGCCTGGGCAATGAAGGAGTGGCTTCGTAAGAAGCATTTTAAGGTCCTGGAGTGGAATAGCCAGTCTCTAGATCACAACCCCATAGAAAACCTTTGGAGGGAGTTGAAAGTTTGTGTTGTCCAGCGACAGCCCCGAAACATCACTGCTCTAGAGGAGATCTGCATGCAGGAATGGGCCAACATACCAGCAACAGTGTGTGATAAACTTGTGAAGACTTACAGAAAACGTTTGACCTCTGTCATTGCCAACAAAGGATATATAACAAAGTATTGAGATGAACTTTTGATATTTACCAAATACTTATTTTCCACCATAATATGCAAATAAATTCTTTTCAAATCAGAAAATGTGATTGTCTGGATTTGTTTCCACATTTTGTCTCTCATAGTTTAGGTATACCTATGATGAAAATTACAAGCCTCTCTCATCTTCTTAAGTGGGAGAACTTGCACAATTGGTGGCTGACTAAATATTTTTTTGCCTCACTGTATATATATTTGCATACAAAGAGAGAAGCGCTCTACCAGGAATGAACAACAGCTTATTAGCTAGTTCTATGGCAATTTACCACCCGGAAGCAGCCTCTTTTAGACCAGTGTGCCTTTCACAAAGGAAAACTTTCCTTACATATATCAGTCTGATCCCACCAAGTAAGGTCAGTCCAGCCCCGAAATACCAGGCAATTCTCCTCTGAACAAGGAACATGACACCCTCAGATGATCATTTCGGCCTCCTATCGGCCTCAACAGTGAGGTGCAGCCACATTCCTCTAAGCACACTGGGCAAGGAGTCCACGTCTGGTTTCCCCCATCACCCATAGGGAGACTTCTCCAGGGTTAATATTAATTTGCATACAAAGAGAGAAGCACTCTACCAGGAACGAACAACAGCTCATTAGCTAGTTCTATGGCGATTTACCACCCGGAAGTAACATCTTGTAGACCAGTGTGCTTTTCACAAAGGAAAACTTTCCTGAAGTATATTAGTCTGATCCCGCCAAGTAAGGTCAGTCCAGCCCCGAAATACCAGGCAATTCTCCTCTGAGCAAGGAACATGACAACCCCAGATGATTGTTTCGGCCTCCTATGGGCCTCATCAGTGAGGTGCAGCCACATTCCTCTAAGCACACTGGGTAAGGAGTCCACGTCTGTTTTCCCCATCACCCATAGGGAGATTTCCCCAGGGTCATATTAGTTTGCATACAAAGAGAGAAGCGCTCTACCAGGAACGAACAACAGCTCATTAGCTAGTTCTATGGCGATTTACCACCCGGAAGCAGCCTCTTTTAGACCAGTGTGCTTTTCACAAAGGAAAACTTTCCTTAAGTATATCAGTCTGATCCCGCCAAGTAAGGTCAGTCCAGCCCCGAAATACCAGGAAATTCTCTTCTGAACAAGGAACATGAAAACCCCAGACGATTGTAATTCTTTTATTACAAAAATAATCATATATGCATATATACAAAATAAAATCATAACAAATGCAAAAAAAATATCTCTTGTTACAAAGCTGAAATATTGATCCAAACTTTTGTCATCAGAAAAAAAAAAAAATGCACACATAAAACTTAAATAATCACACAGAATAAAATTAAACATATTTCAAATACAGACAAAAACAAACTGGAGAAAAAAACCTAAAAACTAAATAATCCAATCCTTCCACTTCCTTGTCTTCCAGATGCCTTCAGAATCTAATTCCCCATATCGCCTCCTATCAAAAGAATAATACCAAAAAAACTTCCCACGGATCATACCCACACAATTACCGACAGTAACTACCTCTTTCTTAAAAATAAAAATATTACGCACATCCCACAACACCTCCTTCACACAACATGCCAACAACCATATCAATCTTGCTTTCTCCTTTTCCACACCACTTCCACACAAACCATACATCATCATATTAAAAGTAAAAAACTGCACTCCAGTCAGACCCTTAATCATCCTTTTCAAACTTCTCCAAACATCCCTAGCATACTCACAATTCCAAAACAAATGAATAACACTCTCGCTTTGACAACAACCATCTTTAGGACACACTTCTGAAGCCACTAAACGACGCACTCTCGGAAAATCCCTTGTCGGCAAACACTTATGCACACTCATCCAACCAATATCTTTCTGCCTATTCAACAAATACTTATTACACACATTTTTCCATACCAACCCGCATTCATTCTCATTTAAACCCCCAATCAACTCAAGACCTTCCTTCTTCTCCAACATTCTCAACACCATTCTGTTTGCACACCACATCTCCCTACTAACATTATCCAAACCATATTTTTTAATCCAACATTCCACCCTTACATAAAACCACAGAACAGCAAAACATACCGGTTTCTTTCTATCAATCTCAAACAAATCATATCATCTTAAAACATTTCCACAAGCATACTTTACCATACAACCAGCCATGCTATCCTTACCACTCAGAACCACACACCTACTAACATATTTCACAGCCCAAAATCTCTCCACATTTGGAAAACCCTTACCACCAACATTCTTACTCTTAACAACAACATCTCTTTTCAAACGCTCCATACCAGAACTCCAGAAAAAAAAACAACACTCTCAAAATTCTCAGAAAAATCCTCTCAGGAGGCGGAGAAACTAACGCTATATATAACATAATAGGGATCAAAACCGATTTAATAACTAACATTTTTCCTTCCAAAGATAAAGTCCTTAAAGACCAAAACTGAAGTTTTCTACTCACTTTATCAAAAACATTCTCCCAACTTTCAAAGGCTTTCAAATCCACATCAAATTTCACACCCAACACCTCAATTGCACCGTCAGTCACTGGCTATCCACAGGAATCAATCTCCCTATCATTACCAAAAACTTTACCTTTACACTTATTCCAATTAACTCTGAAACCACTTGCCATACAAAAACATTCAACCAAAGTTTTCACCCTCCTCAAACCAGCCTAAGTCTCACATACCACACTCACATCTTCCATATACCCAATCACTTTTAAAAACCTTCCATTACTGCCAGGAACACTCACACCTCTAACTAATTTATCCTTCCTCAAACTAGTTAACAATGGCTCAATGACACATACAAATAACACAGGAGACAAAGGACATCCTTGACGCACTCCAGATTTAATACAAAATTCCTCAGTCAAAAAAACAATAACCTGAACTTGACTCACAATATCACAATACAAACATTTAAACCATCCAATAATCTTACCAGAAAAACCTAACCGTTCTAAAACATGAAACATAAAATCATGCACTACCCTATCATACGCTTTTTCAAAATCCACAATAGCAACAGCAACAGACCTCATCCTCTCCCTCACATACCACAGTACATCACGCAGTAACAACAAACTTTCAGAAATCTTGACGCCCAGGAACAGCACACACTTGCTCTTCACCCACAACCTTACCAATCACTCCACGTATTCTATTTGCCAGCACCTTTGCAATAACCTTATAGTCAACATTCAACAACGTAATCGGCCTCCAATTCCTCAAATCTCTCTTATCACTCTTTTTGAATAACAAAACAATCAAACCTTTCCTCATTGAAACAGGCAAAACATTAATTCTCAAAACAAACTTACAAACATTCAACATATCCACCCCAATCAAATTCCATAAACAAGTATACAATTCAACAGGCAAACCATCACAACCAGGTACCGTCCCATTCTTAAAACTCCTAACAACCTCTCCGATCTCATCCAAACTTAGATCCCTTGCTAACAAATCATTATCATATTTTTCCAACTTAACCTCAATGTCTTCCAACAACTCCTTTTCCAATAAAACATCTCTTGTCTTTTCTTTATACAGCTCACTATAAAACTCATGAACTTCACGCAAAACACCATCTGTACCATTCATTTCACACTCAAACTTATCAAAAACACTAAAAAAACCAGTCTTTCCTCCAAAAGCTTTCTTAAAAAAATATTTTCTACAAGACTCATCCTTTTCCATTTTCTCCAATCTTGCAATAAAAACAATTTTCTTTCCTTTTTCATACATACACTTTTTAATTATTTTTCTTGCTTCAGCAATTTCCTCATGCACATCAATACCACAATTTCTCAATTTATACAAATATAACAACCTTAGATACAATTTATCATACAACTCCCTTTCCATTCTAGCTTTCTCACAGCCTTTCTTAATAAAAAAACATCTTTATTTCCACCTTCAACCATTCCCACCACATAAGCACATTACTAAAATCAAACTTTCTTTCACACCACCTTTCATACATCCAAACAAACTGAAGCTTAATCTTCTCATCTTCTAACAAATCCACATTCAGTTTCCAAACACCCTTACCATACTTGATCTTTAAATCACAATTCACCTTACACATCAAAAGGGCATGGTCCGTAAAGAGCATCCGCTTTAAAGAAAAATAATCAACACATAGAAATTTAGATAAAAAACAAAAATCAATTTGAGATTTTATCCCATCACTATCACTAAAGAAAGTAAAACCCTCCCCAGAAAATGAAACAGACCCAAAGGCATCCTTCAAACAAAAAGATTTAAGCAGATCAACTAAAAACTTCCCTGAGCTATCCACCCTACAATCACTCCCACCCTCTCTGTCTCCATTCTTAATAATACAATAAAAATTCCCAACCCAAAAAGTTGGCTCTCGACCTGGCAGAAAAACTTTAATGTTTCAAAATTAAGCAAACGTTCTACCCTATTTGGAGAAGCATATACATTAAACAAACGAAAAACAGTCCCACAAAAACTAAAACTAACCAAAAGAACCCAACCTAAGACAATATGAATTACATTAAGAATAGAAAAGCAAAACCCTTTAAACAAAACTCCCCCCCCCCCCCCATTCCTATGAACAAGACCATAATTTAGGACCATATTCCCAGTCAGCACATTTAGGATGTTCAGAGAGACCACATTTCTGCAAACAAAAAATATTAGCAGAACATACAGATAATAATTAAAAAATTGCCGCTCTCCTTGCTATAGTTTTCATACACCTGACATTAAGGGAAGAAATGGTCAGAAACATCACAAAAATAAATTAAAGAAAAATAAAAAAAAACATCAGGACTTCTTCTTTCCTTTCTTTTTCTTAGGACTCAAAGGAGATCCTTTAAATCTGCCTCTGTGACGTTCCGACCTCCTAGGCTCCCCCTTGCCAGCCTCATAACCAGTAACTTCAGCAAGTTGGTTCACATCTCTTTTATCTAGATAACCAACAGAAGAGGCATCAGAAAAGTCACCTATACACTGGCTTGAGTCAGAGGGAACGTCTTTAGTAGAGACAGAAGGAAACTCTGAAATTAAAGAGTCAGCATCACTTGCAGTATCTGGATCAGCACTCTCAACTACTCGAAGATCCAAATCCGGACTCTCCCATCCATCAGATCTGCACCTTTTTTCCGCTTGGAGGCAGATTTTTTCCCTGCAGTGTCCATATACTCCTCAGAACCAGAGGACACAACAGCAGACCAATCAATGTTCTCCCCTTCACCAAGAACAGCATCAGGAGCAGGATCACAAGATGACTCAGTGAAGGAAAAATTCTCTGTCCCAGGAACAGCAACAGTACCATCCACAGAATCGGGCAACAGGGCTTCAAGAACATCGGAAGCAGCTATTACATTAAATGTAGCAAGATCCACCTCCTGAAGATTAGATTGGGCTTCCTCCACCTTCTCAGCCACAGGAACCAACACAGGAGCATCAGACACCTCTCTGACAGGGACCCCAACTGCAGTTTTTTTTACACAAAAGAGGTAATATAGAGTTCAATGCCTCATCAGAGACCTCCTTCACATTCACAGATGGCTCAAACGCAACTGAAGATGGTTTTTTTGCAACATCAGCATAGGAAGGCTTCACTCTATCAAGCCCCTGAAACATCATCAAAGGACACATCCTGCACAGATGACTTGAAGAACCACACAGGTCACGGGTCCAGCGTTTACTACAGTGGGCAACAAGATGATCCTCCTCACCACAATTTGGACATCTGGCACCTGGGCAATTTTCAGTAATGTGACCAAACAGGTAGCAACTACGGCAAAACAGAGGCATGTCATCATAGTATAGGAAACCTCTTTTTCCACCAATGGCGAAAGTCTGTGGAGGGTGTTTCTTTCCACCAATACCAAATTAATCTGGCACAAACCACACCCAGAACCTGCGCTTTCCATTGAAAGTCCCAAATTGATTCTTTAGCTTGCTACCTCCTTAAACATCATCAAAGTAGCGACAAAGAAACAGACAAATTTCGACATCAGTGACCCAAGGGTTGTACATATGTACTGTCACCGGGATTCTTCTCTCCCTCTGCACACAGGCAACAAATCTCATGTCCACCAAGTCTGGAGCAACAGCCATATCAATAGTCTGTTGATAGCAGGTCTGTAAATGATGCTTATTGGTAAAAGCCACATCAAAAATCCCTCTTGAAGGGAAAGACTGAACACAATGCAAACTTGCTCTTGGCATCTTCAAAACACCCTCCAAAACACCCTGCTGGACATGAGCCAAACCAATATTCTCTCGGGAGTCCTCAGAAATCAACACCCGAAGTGTATGGGGAACGTTTGGCACATTAGTAGCTATAATTGTCCTATTGCCTCTTTAGGCTGGATTTCAGAGCGCCCCCCCAAAAGCAGCATGTGGCTGAAGTCCAGGGACGATGCCACAAGGCCAAGGGGATGGCCCTACTACCCAGTTGCTCTACGACTAAGGAGTAGCCACCCCCCCAATAGCAGCAGAAGCCCAAACCCTGAAAGGAAAGGACCCCATGCAGAAGGAGCAGGTCCCCAGGCAGCAAATGTATCAACTAAGACCAAGCACAGAAAACTGCACTTGATCCCAGCCAAAGGCCCGAGAAGCGATCTCAGACAATCGTTTCGGCTTATTGTGGGCCTCCTATGGGCCTTGTCAGTGAGGTGCAGCCACATTCCTCTAAGCACACTGGGCAAGGAGTCCAAGTCTGGTTTCCCCCATCGCCCATAGGGAGACTTCCCCAGGGTCATATTAATTTGCATACAAAGAGAGAAGCGCTCTACCAGGAACAAACAACAGCTCATTAGCTAGTTCTATGGCGATTTACCACCCGGAGGCAGCATCTTTTAGACCAGTGTGCTTTACACAATGGAAAACTTTCCTTAAGTATATCAGTTTGATCCCGCCAAGTAAGGTCAGTCCAGACCCGAAATAGCAGGCAATTCTCCTCTTAACAAGGAACATGACAGCCCCAGACAATCGTTTCAGCCTCCTATGACCCTGGGGAAGTCTCCCTATGGGTGATGGGGGAAACCAAACGTGGACTCCTTGCCCAGTGTGCTTAGAGGAATGTGGCTGCACCTCACTGGCAAGGCCCATAGGAGGCCGAAACAATCGTCTGGGGTTGTCATGTTCCTTGTTAAGAGGAGAATTGCCTGGTATTTCGGAGCTGGACTGACCTTACTTGGCGGGATTAGACTGATATACTTCAGGAAAGTTTTCCTCTCTGAAAAGCACACTGGTCTAAAAGAGGCTGCTTCCGGGTGGTAAATTGCCATAGAACTAGCTGATGAGCTGTTGTTCGTTCCTGGTAGAGCGCTTCTCTCTTCGTATGCAAACTAATATGATCCTGGGGAAGTCTCCCTATGGGTGATGGGGGAATACAGACATGGACTCCTTGCCCAGTGTGCTTAGAGGAATGTGGCTGCACCTCACTGGCAAGGCCCATAGGAGGCCGAAACAATCGTCTGGGGTTGTCATGTTCCTTGTTAAGAGGAGAATTGCCTGGTATTTCGGAGCTGGACTGACCTTACTTGGCGGGATTAGACTGATATACTTCAGGAAAGTTTTCCTCTCTGAAAAGCACACTAGTCTAAAAGAGGCTGCTTCCGGGTGGTAAATCGCCATAGAACTAGCTGATGAGCTGTTGTTCGTTCCTGGTAGAGCGCTTTTTTCTTCGTATGCAAACTAATATGACCCTGGGGAAGTCTCCCTATGGGTGATGGGGGAAACCAGACATGGACTCCTTGCCCAGTGTGCTTAGAGGAATGTGTCTGCACCTCACTGACGAGGCCCACAATAGGCCAAAACGATCAGCTGAGGTTGCTTCTCGGGCCTTTGGCTTGGATCAAGTGCAGTTTTCTGTGCTTGGTCTTGGCTGAAAGATTTGCTGCCTGGAGACCTGCTCCTTCGGCCTGGGGTCCTTTCCCTTTGGGGTTTGGGCTCCTGCTGCTATTGGGGGGTTGGCTACTCCTTAGGCATAGAGCAACTGGCTAGTAGGGCCGTCCCCTTAGCTTTGTGGCAATGTCCCTGGACTTCAGCCACATGCTGCTTTTGGGGGGGCGCTCTGAAATCCAGCCTAAAGAGGCAATAGGGCAAATATGGCTACCAATGTGCCAAATGTTCCCCATACACTTCGGGTGTTGATTTCTGAGGACTTTCGAGAGAAGATTGGTTTGGCTCATGTCCAGCAGGTGGTTTTGGAGGGTGTTTTGAAGATGCCAAGAGCAAGTTTGCATTGTGTTCAGTCATTCCCTTCAAGAGGGATTTTTGATGTGGCTTTCACAGATGAGCATTATTTACAGACCTGCTATCAACGGGCTATTGATAAGGCTGCTGCTCCAGAGTTAGTTGGCATGAAATTTGTTGCCTGTGTGCAGAGGGAAAGAAGAATCCCGGTGACAGTACATATGTACAACCCTTGGGTCACTGATGTGGAAATGTGTCTGTTTCTTTGTCGCTACTTTGATGATGTTCAAGGAGGTAGCAAGCTGAAGAATCAGTTTGGGACTTTCAATGGAAAGCGCAGGTTCTGGGTGTGGTTTGTGCCAGATGAATTAGGTATTGGTGGAAAGAAACACCCTCCACAGACTTTCGCCATTGGTGGAAATAGAGGTTTCCTATACTATGATGACATGCCTCTTTTTTGCCGTAGTTGCAACCTGTTTGGTCACATTGCTGAAAATTGCCCAGGTGCCAGATGTCGAAATTGCGGTGAGGAGGATTATCTTGTTGCCCACTGTAGTAAACGCTGGACCTGTGACCTATGTGGTTCTTCAAGTCATCTGTGCAGGATGTGTCCTTTGATGATGTTTCAGGGGCTTGATAGAGTGAAGCCTTCCTGAGCTGATGTGGCAAAAAAAAACATCTTCAGTTGCAGTTGAGCCATCTGTGAATGAGGAGGAGGTCTCTGATGAGGCATTGAACTCTATATTACCTCTTTTGTGTAAGAAATCTGCAGTTGGGGTCTCTGTCGGAGAGGTGTCTGATGTTCCTGTGGTGGTTCCTGTGGTTGAGAAGGTAGAGGAAGCACAATCTCATCTTCAGGAGGTGGATCTTGCTACATCCAATGTGATAGCTGCTTCACATGTTCTTGAAGCCCTGTTGCCCAATTCTGTGGATGATACTGTTGCTGTTCCTGGGACAGAGAATTTTTCCTTCACTGAGTCATCTTGTGATGCTGCTCCTGATGCTGTTCTTGGTGAAGGCGAGAACATTGATTGGTCTGCTGTTGTGTCCTCTAGTTCTGAGGAGGATATGGACACTGAAGGGAAAAAATCTGCCTCCAAGCGAAAAGTAGATGTGGATTCTGATGGATGGGAAAGTCCTGATTTTAATCTTCCAGTAGTTAAGGGTGCAGATCCAGATACTACAAGTGATGCTGACTCTTTAATTTCAGAGTTTCCTTCTGTCTCTACTAAAGACGTTCCTTCTGACTCAAGCCAGTGTATAGGTGACTTTTCTGATGCCTCTTCTGTTGGTTATCTAGATAAAAGAGATGTGAACCAACTTGCTGACGTTACTGGTTATGAGGCTGGCAAGGGGGAGCCTAGGAGGTCGGAACGTCACAGAGGCAGATTTAAAGAATCTCCTTTGAGTCCTAAGAAAAAGAAAGGAAAGAAGAAGTCCTGATGTTATTTCTTTTTTTGTTTTTCTTTAATTTATTTTTGTGATGTTTCTGACCATTTCTTCCCTTAATTTCAGGTGTATGAAAACTATAACAAAGAGAGCTGCAATTTTAAAATTATTATCTGTATGTTCTGCTAATATTTTTTGTTTGCAGGAATGTGGTCTCTCTGAACATCCTAAATGTGCTGACTGGCAATATGGTCCTAAAGTATGGTCTTGTTCTTCTGATAGGAATGGGGGGGGGGGGGGAGTTTTGTTTAAGGGGTTTAGTTTTTCTATCCTTAATGTAGTTCATATTGTCCCAGGTCGAGTACTTTTGGTTAGTTTTAGTTTTTGTGGGACTGTTTTTCGTTTGTTTAATGTATATGCTTCTCCAAATAGGGTAGAACGTTTGCTTAATTTTGAAACTTTAAAGTTTTTTCTGCCAGGTCGAGAGCCAACTTTTTTGTTTGGGGATTTTAATTGTATTATTAAGAATGGGGACAGAGAGGGTGGGAGTGATTGTAGGGTGGATAGCTCAGGGAAGTTTTTACTTGATTTCTTAAATCTTTCGGTTTGAAGGATGCCTTCGGGTCTGTTTCTTTTTCAGGGGAGGGTTTTACTTTCTTTAGTGATAGTGGTGGGATAAAATCTCGAATTGATTTTTGTTTTTTATCTAAATTTTTATGTGTTGATGATTTTTCTTTAAAGCGGATGCCATTTACGGATCATGCCCTTTTGATGTGTAAGGTGAATTGTGATTTGAAGATCAAGTATGGAAAGGGTGTTTGGAAACTGAATGTGGATTTGTTAGAAGATGAGAAGTTTAAGCATCAGTTTGTTTGGATGTATGAAAGGTGGTGTGAAAGAAAATGTGATTTTAGTAATGTGCTTATGTGGTGGGAATGGTTGAAGGTGGAAATAAAGAGGTTTTTTATTAAGAAAGGCTGTGAGAAAGCTAGAATGGAAAGGGAGTTGTATGATAAATGGTATCTGAGGTTGTTGTATTTGTATGAATTGAGAAATTGTGGTATTGATGTGCATGAGGAAATTGCTGAAGCAAGAAAGATAATTAAAAAGTGTATGCATGAAAAAGGAAAGAAAATTGTTTTTATGGCAAGATTGGAGAAAATGGAAAAGGATGAGTTTTGTAGTAAATATTTTTTTTAAGAAAGCTTTTGAAGGAAAGACTGGTTTTGTCAGTGTTTTTAATAAGGTTGAGTGTGAAGTTAATGGTACGGATGGTGTTTTGCGTGAAGTTCATGAGTTTTACAGTGAGTTGTATAAAGAAAAAAACAAGAGATGTTTTATTGGAAAATGAGTTGTTGGAAAACATTGAGGTTAAGTTGGAAAAATATGATAATGATTTGTTAGAAAGGGATCTAAGTTTGGATGAGATTGCAAAGGTTGTTAGGAGTTTTAAGAATGGGAAAGTACCTGGTTGTGATGGTTTGCCTGTTGAATTGTTTACTTGTTTTTGGAATTTGATTGGGGTTGATATGTTGGATGTTTGTAAGTTTGTTTTTAGAATGAATGTTTTGCCTGTTTCAATGAGGAAAGGTTTGATTGTTTTGTTATTTAAAAAGGGTGATAAGAGAGATTTGAGGAATTGGAGGCCGATTACATTGTTGAATGTTGACTATAAGGTTATTGCAAAGGTGTTGGCAAATAGAATGCGTGGAGTGATTGGTAAGGTTGTGGGTGAAGAGCAAGTGTGTGCTGTTCCTGGGCGTCAGATTTCTGAAAGTTTATTGTTACTACGTGATGTACTGTGGTATGTGAGGGAGAGGATGAGGTCTGTTGCTGTTGCTATTGTAGATTTTGAAAAAGTGTATGATAGGGTAGTGCATGATTTTTTGTTTCATTTTTTAGAACATTTAGGTTTTTCTGGTAAGATTATTGAATGGTTTAAATGTTTGTATAGTGATATTGTGAGTCAAGTCCAGGTTAATGGTTTTTTGACTGAGGAATTTTGTGTTAAATCTGGAGTGCATCAAGGATGTCCTTTGTCTCCTGTGTTATTTGTATGTGTCATTGAGCCATTATTAACTAGTTTGAGGAAGGATAAATTAGTTAGAGGTGTGAGTGTTCCTGGTAGTAATGGAAGGTGTTTAAAAGTGATTGGGTATATGGATGATGTGAGTGTGGTATGTGAGACTCAGGCTGGTTTGAGGAGGGTGAAAACTTTAGTTGAGTGTTTTTGTATGGCAAGTGGTTTCAGAGTTAATTGGAATAAGTGTAAAGTTAAAGTTTTTGGTAATGATAGGGAGATTGAGTCCTGTGGATGGCCTGTGACTGAATGTGCAATTGAGGTGTTGGGTGTGAAATGTGATGTGGATTTGAAAGGCTTGGAAAGTTGGGAGAATGTTTTTGATAAAGTGAGTAGAAAACTTCAGTTTTGGTCTTTAAGGACTTTATCTTTGGAAGGAAAAATGTTAGTTATTAAATCGGTTTTGATCCCTATTATGTTATATTTGGCGTTAGTTTTTCCACCACCTGAGAGGATTTTTCTGAGAATTTTGAGAGTGTTGTTTTCTTTTTTCTGGAGTTCTGGTATGGAGCGTTTGAAAAGAGATGTTGTTGTTAAGAGTAAGAATGTTGGTGGTAAGGGTTTTCCAAATGTGGAGAGATTTTTGGCTGTGAAATATGTTAGTAGGTGTGTGGTTCTGAGTGGTAAGGATAGCATGGCTGGTTGTATGGTAAAGTATGCTTGTGGAAATGTTTTAAGACGATATGGTTTATTTGAGATTGATAGAAAGAAACCGGTATGTTTTGCTGCTCTGTGGTTTTATGTAAGGGTGGAATGTTGGATTAAAAAATATGGTTTGGAGAATGTTAGTAGGGAGATGTGGTGTGCAAACAGAATGGTGTTGAAAATGTTGGAGAAGAAGGAAGGTCTTGAGTTGATTGGGGGTTTGAATGAAAATGAATGTGTGTTGGTATGGAAAAATGTGTGTAATAAGTATTTGATGAATAGGCAGAAAGATATTAGTTGGATGAGTGTGCATAAATGTTTGCCAACAAGGGATTTTAAGAGAATGCGTCGTTTTGTGGCTTCAGAAGTGTGTCCTAGAGATGGTTGTTTTCAAAGTGAGAGTGTTATTCATTTGTTTTGGAATTGTGAGTATGCTAGGGATGTTTGGAGAAGT